>NC_049217.1:26873088-26907769 GCF_013347855.1 Anguilla anguilla | reverse complement strand
CACACACACGCACACACACACACACACGCACACACGCACACACGCACACACACGCACGCACACACACGCACACACGCACACACATGCGCACACACGCACACACGCAGATGTACATGCACACACATATACATACAGGCATGTATGCGCACACACACATATGTACACATACACACAAACACACACACGTAGGTATGCGCACACACATGCGCACACACACACAAACACACACACGCAGACACACATGCACAAGCACACACATGCAGACGTGTATGCACACACACATACAAACACACACAAACATGCACACGACTGCACGCACACAAGCGCACACACACAAACACGCGGACAAATACACCCGCACGCATGTACACAAAAGCCTATGTGCTGTAGGGAGTGCTTTCAACAAGAAAGTGCTTTTCAACGGATCGTATAATAGGCCAATGAGAAGGTCCTTTTTTTAGTGTAACACACAAACAGCCAATCAGGGCTGCGGTCCAGCTGCAGGAGAGACCCAAACTTAAAGGCATACAATGCAGAATTATTTTTTTTGAACATATTATAAAACAATCACACTCACACCGACAATCCCTGTCTTTGCATACATTTGCCAAATCTATGCTCCGCTGCCTGTATTTTTCTTCTTCAAAGATGAGTCCAGGATGTTTCAGGGCGTTACACTCTTTCCTGTGTGGGGGGCGGGGGGGTGGGTGGGGGGGGGGGTGGGGGGGCAGCTACACAGCCCGTGGGGGTGGGATCAGGTTAAAGTGTTTGCAGCAAGCTAAGTTGAGGACGGAGGGGAGACTTTTTTTTTGATTGTAAACACAGGACCACAGCAAGGCTGAAATCATGCACGGTATGCCATAGCGAGTCCTAGATTTTATACGACCGCAACCTTACTGGAAATTCTATTTACATGAAACGGCGTTTGTTCACTTCCATCGCGGCTTGTGTAAAGATTCCCTCAGCCTCCTGTGAGACAGCTGCATTCCTGTGCGTGAGCAAAGAAAAAAAAAATACATTCAGGAGGTGTTTACATTTGTGGCATTTCTGCGTGACACTTGAGCTGCATTTTTAAAAATTGGGGAAAACAGTTAACCCACAGTAAATTGTCAAAATAAACAAAAAAACTTTGGACAGAGAGTAGCCAATTAGCCAGGCAGCATGAGAACTGAGAACTGCGGCTCTGACACTAGAGTTTGTTTATACGGAGCAGGCTAGCTAATGGTAACCATAACACAAATAATGTTTAAAAAAAAAATTTTTTTAATAAAAAACTTTTCTGTTTTCTGAAGGAAATAGGTAAAATGAGATTCCCAGTTCTCTCCAGGTCACTGAAGATACCGCCAGCACAAATATTCGGCATTTTCGCTGGCTGGAAGCAGCGCGTCCCCACACAATTCGCCCGGCTCAGCTGAGAAAGGCCACCCACCGCACAGACGTGCGGGACTGTAAGAAGGCTCCGAGCACGACTTCCTTTCCTAGGAGACGTGGAATCTCTTATCGTTATTTTCTCCTTACCGAGCTGCTGAATGTGTAATCTCTACCTACGCCCCCACCCCCGCTCTACCTACGCCCCCACCCCCGCTTCCCCGAATCCCCCCCCCCCCCCACCCCCGAACCGGCTCGGCTTGGCTCAGGGGTGGCTTCATCGTCAGGGCGACGGGATTCTCAGTACAGCTTTTGTTTTTCCACAGGGAGTTCGGCCTCAAATTGGAACAAGCTGCAGGAACCAGACCTTCCATGGGAGAGCGGGACCGCATTTGGTGTGGGGGGGGGGGGGGTGTGGGGGCGGGGGCATGAGAATTAACCCCCGGGTCTTCTGCTCACTCTCTCTCCGGTTGTGGGAACACATCTTCCACCGCACTTCCTCTCGAACCTACAAGGCAGACCGCAGTGTTCCCAGCATGCCTCTGCCCAGGGAAGAACCAGCTACCCAGGGGTTTCCCGAACTCTGACCTTTCCCAGCATTCCTTGTGGTTGGATATGCAAGCGATTTCCGCTGCATGCCTTCTCTTTATTGCCCTCACAGTGATAAAGTCGCTCACACCATTACGTGGAACAAAAATATCAGGATTCCAATTCTGGAAAGCTGGTCCAATCCAGCGTTCAAAATGTAAAGCATACAGATTGGGGTATTATAATGTTAATAGAGACAGTGAGAGTTTTGGGGCAGTCAGTTGCTTGTGTATTGCGGGTTGCTTGTGTAATGACGGTAGATAACATAATAGCTTAAGGTAGTTTGTTAGCAACTTAGCCACTAATGAACTAATATTAGCTAACGGACTAATGTGCTGCCGGCATACTAGCTGATTAAGTTCATTTAGACTTTTCTTCAAATACCGAGGTAGCAATCAAGCTGCCTAGTAGATACTTAGTAGGTTTTGCTTGCTACCCAGCTCTAGGCAACTTCTGTACCGTCTGTGGTACAGTACAGAAAGAGAGGCAGATAGAGAAAAGTAGAGGGAAAGGTACAAGTGTGTGTGACAGAGAGAGAGAGAGAGAGAGAGAAGGAAAAACACAGAAAAGAGAGAAGCACATAAATCACAAGGCCATATGCCTGGAGCTGGGAGCTGTTCCCACTAATCAGGCCAATAATGGAGTGAATAGCTTAATTAGAGGTTTGTGTGGAACAGAAACCAGACGCTGTTTCCACAGGGAGCCCGAGCCCAACGCTCACGCGGAATGTGAGAACCAGGAAGCCGCAGAGTACCGCCTGTGCCCCGTGAGGGGGGGGCTACAGAAGGTGCTCTGACTGCGCTGTTATCTGTGCAACCTGTGCTGTGTTGCACTGTGCTCTGGGCTGTGTTCTCAGGGCTGTGCAGCACTGATCTCTGGGCTGTTCTGCACTGCGCTCTCAGGGCTGTTATGCACTGTGCTCTGGGCTGTGCTCTCAGGGCTGTGCAGCACTGTGCTCTGGGCTGTGCTGCATTGGTCTCTCAGGGCTGTGCACTCTGGGCTGTGTTCTCACGGCTGTGCTGCACTGTGCAATCAGGGCTGTGCCGTGCTGTGCTGTGCTTTCTGGACTGTTACAGGGCTGTGCTCTCTGGGCTGTGTTCTCAGAGCTGTTCGCTCAGGGCTGTGCTGCACTATGCTGTCTGGGCTATTCTCTCTGCGCTGTGCTCCCAGGGCTGTGCTGCACTGTGTCCTCTGGGCTGTGCTCTCAGGGTTGTTCTCTCTAGGCTGTGCTGTCAGGCCTGTGTTCTCAGGGCTGTGCTGCACTGTGCTCTCTGGGCTGTGCTCTCCGGGCTGTGTTCCCAGGGCTGTGATCTCTGGGCTGTGCTGCACTGTGCTCTCAGGGCTATTCTCTCTGGGCTGTGCTCTCCAGGCTGTGCTCTCTGGGCGGTGCTGCACTGTGCTCTCAGGGCTGTGTTCCCAGGGCTGTGCTCTCTGGGCGGTGCTGACGCTACCTCGCCGTCACATGGTGATGCCTGGGTCCCCATCCCTCTCTGTCTCCAGGCTGCCCTGTTGTGACGAGCGCAAGGCAGAAGGAGAGCACAGGGTCCTGGCATCCTGCCTCTGATGGCATATCACAGCGTTGCTCTCGGTTACAGACGAAGGTGTCCTTACTGCTGCCTGCAGGTCCAGGTTATTCTGCAGATCTGGGGGAGAGGGAGAGGGGGGTCTGTCCGCAGATCTGGGTTGTTTTGTCTGCAGACGTCAGCGGCATTTAGCCGTCTGCGACCTTAGCCGACGCAGGTGTCCCAGACCGCTCGGGGGAGTGGAACGTGCGCTCGGAATTCGGAACGCGTCTGCCCACAGAGGCTGCTGCCCCCTCCTCCTCCTCCTCCTCCTCCTCCTCCTGCCCCTCCCCCTCCCCCTCCTGCCCAAACATCTCCTCCCCTGTCCCCCCGGCACCCCCCCCCACCCCCCAGTCCACCCCACCCCACAGGCCTGGCTTTGATGGGTAAGGGTTACAAACACCAGACAGCTGCTCCAAAATTAGAGACCAGAAGAGGACAGGATAGGGCCCTGGAATGCCAGGATCGCCCCGGTCCTCCTATCAGCCATGGGAAAGGAGGGTTACGGGATGATGGCCTCAATCCACCATCCTCCCCACCCCCACCCCACCCCACATCAGGATATTGGTCTGTCACCTCCCCCCTTACAGTCTGGGGGGAAGGGGAAGAACTACATATTTTGCAAATCAAAGTTAAGGATGAATATTAAGGGTACACTGAATCCAAAAGGGTCTACAGCCTTCAGCATAGGAGGGAGGGAGAGAGTGGGGCATCAACAGAGTGGGACATTGACTTGGTGAACTTCGTACTGTCTCATTCTATAAGGAGACAGACAAACAGACACACACCCACACACGAGAGAGAGAGAGTATGAGATAGTGAGAGAAACAACATAAGATAGCGTAAGATAAAAAGAGAGAGGGAGAGAGTGTGTGAGACAGAGAGCGAGAACAACAGATAGGAGGTGAGGGGAGGGTAAGAGGGGGATGATCCAGAAAGACAAACATCCCTAAGGAAAGTGAAATACCACACCCATTTTCTCTTCTCTGTTGTTTTTCTTCAATATCTTCTAATAAAAGTGGTATTACTGCACCCCTCCCTGATTCTGTGGCATGGGAACAGCTGCTCTGCCACTCTGAGAAACTGTTCTTCACTAAACCTCAGTCTGACTGACCGCTCCACCTCGCATCACTCTGACTAATTATACTTCACTAAACATCACACTGATTAACTATAATTCACTATGCATCGCTATGAGTAACTATAATTCACTAAACCATCACACTGATTAACTATAATTCACTAAACCACCACTCTGATTAACTATAATTCACTAAACCTCACACTGATTAACTATAATTCACTAAACATCACACTGATTAACTATAATTCACTATGCATCGCTATGAGTAACTATAATTCACTACGCATTGCTATGAGTAACTATAATTCACTATGCATCGCTATGAGTAACTATAATTCACTACGCATTGCTATGAGTAACTATAATTCATCACGTATCGCTATGAGGAAATATAATTAACTAAACATTGTTATGAGTAACTACACTGTGCTATACATCATCCTGAGCAACTATGCTCCATTACACATAATACTTATTACAGATCATATCTACAGTACGAACAAATGATACTAAACATTGATCTGAGTAACTATGCTAAGTATAGAGTACGCTGAGTATTTTCATTCTCAGACATGTACACACACACACACACACACACGCACATGCATGTGCGGATTTAAATACTCACATGCATACACATAGCCTACACACAGAGAAAATAAAACATATACGCATACATACGGACATACATACATATTTACGCAAAAAACATGTGCGTCCCTACGCACACTTTGACTTTCTTCACATGCATAACTTCACCACAGTGCCCCTAGTGGCAGAGTAGGGCAGCCGCCACATTCATTTTAGAACAAAAGAAGAGGGGGAAACTCAACAGTACGCACGATCTACTCAAAGAGAAAACGATAATTGTGATTACCCAAACAGTAAAATCAGGATCACAGACAGCATAAGAAACAAACAAACAGAATGTCATCCACCACAAACGCGGGAGTTTACGCGAGTCGTAAACATCCTCCCACAGCCTCAGTCTCCCATGCAGAGGAGGCAGAGTGGCTGGGTAATCTGATCCTGGATCAGTGAGCCGGGACAAAGGGCCGGTCGGCATGACAGATCTGCTTATAGCCTCCTTGGCCACTGGAGAAAACAGCCCTGTTGACTTTGGCAGCGGCCAGACAGCGTCGCCTTAGCCTGCCCTGGCAACACAGCGGCTCTGCCTAACACGGGTTAGACAGAACCACTGCTTCTCCATAAAAACCTTACATGCACACGCATGCACGCACACGCACACATGTACACACACATGCTCGCACGCATGCACGCACACACATACATGTACACACACATGCACGCACGCATGCACGCACACACATACATGTACACACACATGCACGCACGCATGCACGCACGCACGCACACACATACATGCAAACACACACACACGCACACACACAAACACATGCAAGCACGCACGCATGCACACACGCATACACACACATGCACGCACGCACACGCACACATGTACACACACATGCACGCACACACACGCACACATGTACACGCGCGCGGGCACACACACAAACACATGCAAGCACGCACGCACGCACGCACACACACACATGCACGCACACGCATACATGCACACACACACATGCACGCACACAAACCCATAAACATACACACACACATACATGCATACATGCACACACACACACACGCATGCATGTGCACACACCCATACAGGCACATGCACATGCTTACACACACACACAGACATGAACAAACACACACACACAAACATGTGTACACACGCACTTACATACACACACACACACAAACACACACACACACGTACGTACGTACACCCAAACACACCCAAACACACACACACACACACACACACCATACAGCCTTCCCTAAATGTGAAGGTTGTCCAATGGCGCGTTGAGCCTTGCTCTGGTGCGTGTCTGCGGCAGCGCCGCGACGGTGTCGTTCGGTGTGGGAGCGCCCTGTGTGTGCCGCTCAGGTAATTGCTCTCCTGATGGCTGCGGTTTCGGTAATCGCACCTCCGCTCCAGCCCTGCCGCGGATTTGTGAATGTGAATAGAGCTTGGCCCCGGTCCCGGCCAAGCCTGTTCTCCTTCACGGCAGAGGGCTGTGAAGGTATCCCGGTCTGGGCGGGGGGGGGCAGGGGGGGGGCGCGCTGGGACAGGTAGCGACAGGTGGGGCGGGGGTGCAGGTACACTCACCTGAGAGCGGGGGTGTGGGAACCAGGGAGCGGGCAAGAGTGCATGAGTAACAGCCCCTCAGGGAGAGAGTGGTGTAATCTCTGTAACGGTCTCTCCTTTCTGTCTCACACACACACACACACACACACACACACACCTCAATCACGCTTACACACGCACACACACACACACGCCTCAATCACGCACACACACACCTCTAAATTATGCATATGCGCACACACACACATACATGAAACTCTGTCTCACACCCTTAGACACACACACACACACACATATCAATCAAGCACAAACACACATATGCACACTTTAGTCAAACGCGCACACACACACACACGCACACAAACCACAATCACAATACTCAAATACACACCTAAGCAAATACCTCAGTCTCTCACACATACACCAGAAACACACATGCACACACACATACACCCAAATCTCACACACTCACCTCACTCACTCACACACACACACACACACACACACACACAACATGTGCTGTGTTCAATCAAAATACATGGTGAGAAAGGGCACTGTGAGAACAAAATCTCTGCTGTTGCAGTAAGACATAATACTAACCCATAGGGGTGCCATTAGCAGCTCCATTACAATACGCTCAGCTAATCTCACAGCTACACAGGAAAACAAATTTGAGCCTGATTACTCAATGCGCTGGCGGACTGGGCCTCAACAGGTAAGTTCACCTGTCACTGGCTCCGCCCCCGGACCGCAACAGGTAATAAAGCGTGTTTTTTCAGATCTGCGTTTGTCTGAGAGTGACAGCGTGCAATGCAATCCCGAGTCTCCATGACTAACACTTAATAACCTCGCGCTGCGAATGCCAGCACACGTGACAGTACTACTGACGTAGATGTGAAATGCACCACATGACCAAAAGTATGTGGACACCCTGACATCCAACATAAGCGTCCAAAATTATGGGGCATTAAATATGGAGTTGGTTCACCAACGGTGTTGGGTGAGGTTGAGGTCAGGGCTCTGCGCAGGCCAATCAAGTTCTTCCACACCAATCTCAACAAAACCACTTCTACATGGACCTCGCTGTACGCCCTGGGGCATTGTCATGCTGAAACAGGAAAGGGCCTGCTCCAAGCTGTTGCCACAAGGTTGGGAGCACAGAACAATCTAGAATGTCATTGCAATTTAGATTTGCCTTCACTGTTGGGGAAGCACATAATCGTCTAGAATGTGATTGTATGCTGTAGCATTAAGATCTGCCTTCACTAGAATTAAGCGAACTAGCCCAAATCATGAAAAACAGCCTGGGACCAAGGGGTGTCCACATACTTTTTTTTGTCATATAGTGTAAGCAGATATGGTGGCTATAGGCCCGTGTGGATGTTACCAGAATGGACGCTTATGATAACATACCTGCAGTCACAGGCTGAAGCTTGGGCTATATCATTTGACGGGAATCCACAGTGATGGGACAGAATGGATTTTGTTCCACCAGCGGACGGGTGGGTTCGTGAGTTTCTGACGTTACCGCTACAGTGGATCCTCCCAATGTCACATGACAGTCCATCAGTTGATGCATGGCCTCTAGGGTGTTGGTTCTCATTTTGGGGCGGCAGTGTAGTATAAAGGGTAAGGCCTTGGTCTTGTAATCTAAAGGTCGCAGGTTCGATTCCCCGGTAAGACACTGCCGTTGCACCCTTGAGCAAGGTCCTTAGCCTGTATTGCTTCAGTATATATCCAGCTGTATAAATGGATGCTATGTAAATGCTATGTGAAAAGTTGTGTAAGTGGCTTTGGATAACAGCGTCTGCTAAATGCCTGTCATGTAATTTTGGCGTAAAGTTCAATGAGAAAAATGGTTAGAAAGTGTTACACGCCCAGTATAACATTTGGTAGATGTAGGCTGAGCAGAGTAAATGAGTTCTGTGTCTTTCGTGGGATTGCAGTGTCATGCCTGTGTGTGCAGAGATGAGGCAAATGATGATGCGTTCTGTTTGATTCGACTCCCTTCTGCACGAGCCTCACATACGAACACTCTCAAATGACCTCTGTGACCTCTCAGATGACCTCTGTGACATCTCAAATGACCTTAAATGACCCTACCCTCAGTGGCGCAGCCATATCCACCAACCGGACTATTTCCCCGCTGCTTCACATCCTACTTCCCGCAAGCCTATGAAATTCCTTTTCTTTCTCACAGCCCAATCAAGAGTTCAGTTTACGTTTCACAATCCTCCTGCCCCAGAAACCGACCCGCCGCCGCGCGGAAAGAGCCGGGCATTTCTCGTTTGACCGTAACCACGTCAAACACGACCGCCGCAGTGTAAACTCAGGAGTGCGGTCCCCGGAATGTCGCGGTCAACACTGACGGCAAACATCTGAACTCTCCAGGATTCTTCTGCGCCTCCTTAAAAAAAAAATGAGAAAGAAATGTTAAAAAAAAAAAAACATTTAAAAACTTTTTTTTAAAAAGAATCATCCACACCATGAATATGAGGAATGATGAAGTAACATTTCACACATTGTTCCTATATCCACGGACATGGAGTGCAGGCCGCTGGGCGGTGGCCATCTTGCTCAGCTGATTCCACGGGCGCAGGCAGCTCACGGATGTCTGACCAGAAGAGCTGTTAACCGGGCTAAGAGGCAGGGGCTATCCTGCCAACCGGAAACTACCCTCCCAGGCCAAGAAGAATTCAAGATTTCTCCGTGTTTCTGTTTCCTATTATGATTTTATGTTCATCGTGGCCAGCAAAACATCGGGAAATTGAATTGAAGAGAGAAAGCGGTGTGTGTGTCTGTGTGTGTGTGTGTGTGTGGGGGTGGGGGTGGTAACGCTTGGCTCTGTCGGGTGTGTTGTGCAATGCTGCTGTTTCTGCTACACAGAAGAGCTGTTTGCATTCTGGATCACTGGGACAGTTAAACATGATTTACACTGTATGACAAAAAGTATGTGAACACCCATTGGTCAGGGGCTGTTTTTCATGGTTTGGGCTTGGCCCCTTAGTTCCACTGAAGACAAATCTTACAGCATACAATCACATTCTAGATGATTATGTGCCTCCCCAACAGTTTTGGGAAGGCCCTTTCCTGTTTCAGCATAACAATGCCCCCGGGCACACAGTGAGGTCCATACAGAAGTGGTTTTGCCAAGAATGGTGTGGAAGAACTTAACTGGCCTGCACAGAGCCCTGACCTCAACCCCATCCAACACCTTTGGGATCAATTGCAAAGGCCAGGCCTAATCGCCCAATCGGTGCCTGATCTCACTAATACTCTTCTGGCTGAATGGAAGCAAATCCCTGCAGCAATGCTCCAACATCTAAAATAAAGCCTTCCCAGCACAGCGGTTGTTATAGCAGAAAAGGGTGGACCAACTCCATATTAACTCCAGCAATTTTGGATGAGATGTTGGATGTCAGGTGTCCACATACTTTTGGCCACACAGTGTATATTAACACTCACACTGTGATCAACACCCCCCCACCCCCACCCACTGAATAGTGTGTGTTTGTGTGTGTGTGTGTGTGTGCGTGCGCGTGTTTGTGCTCTCCACTACACTTTCAACAATAACAACTGATAGTAAGACCATCACTCACACACACACACACACACACACACACACACAGAAACTCATGGCCATGGACAATAACCAGGATTCAATCAACATTTGTTCTTAACTTAAAATAAAACACAAGTTTGTTCAGTTCAGTGCTAAAACTGCGTTTGTTAAAAAAATCATTTTAAAAGAGGAAAACTTGAAAAAATTTCTCCAAAGCCAAGTTTAGGACAAACGTTTTTTTTTCTGAACCTGGGCCATAACCTCTAACACACAGGCAAGCACTTGCATGCGCGCACACACACACACACACACACACACACACACACAGACACACACACACACACACACACACACACACACACACAAACACACAGACACAGACACACACACACACACACACAGACACACACACACACACACACACACACACACACACAAACACACACAAACACACAAACGCATACACACAAAGGCGTTCTCGCGCGCACACACAAGCGCGCACGCGGTACGATGCGTCTGAAAAGTGTTTGAAATTGAGGACCATCGGATGAAAGAAAAGGGGAGCCCACATGTTGGAGTCGCAGCAGGTCGGGAGTTCGAGGGGTTCAGAGGGTGGGGGACGGGGGGGGCGGGCGGGCGGACGGGGGTGGGGGGGGGGGGTTAGGTGGTGGGGGGCGGGCTGGCAGCTGTCGTGGCCACACTGAGACCCTCTGGCCCCAGCCGAACCAGCTGTCGGAGCGCTGGCTGTAAGGACTGGGGGGGGTTGCAGGGGCTTGGGGGGGCGGGGGGGGGCGGGGAGGGCATGAGAACTACCCCACACCCCCCTGAAGGGGCGGGTCTCTCAGCCTGTCTGTGTCGCTATGAAAGGGGGGTGATTGATGGTGCAGGAGTGACACCAGGCCCCAAAACAATCGACTGGGGGGGGCAACAGAGGTCTGAGGTCCCCTCTAATTCTTATTCTTTTTTTTTTTTTTTGCCTGGGGGAGGGGGGGTATCACACCAAGAATTACTGCCTTTCATCAAGTTTGTTTCAGGCGTATCGATTTCACAAAGTATGCGCCATTACAAACACCGTGCAACATGACGCCAGCCGTATTGGATATCCGCTATTATAGAAAATGTGCAGAATCCCGGCAGTATTGTCTGTGCGCTGTTATAAACAGTATATACAATGCCTGCAGTACTGGACACGGACTATTATAACCAGTGGGTATAATACCTGCAGTACTGCATATAGACTACTATAAGCAGTGTGTATAATGCCTGCAGTATTGGACATGGACTATTATAACCAGTGGGTATAATACCTGCAGTACTGCATATAGACTACTATAAGCAGTGTGTATAATGCCTGCAGTATTGGACATGGACTATTATAACCAGTGGGTATAATACCTGCAGTACTGTATATAGACTACTATAAGCAGTGTGAATAATGCCTGCAGTATTGGACATGGACTATTATAACCAGTGGGTATAATACCTGCAGTACTGCATATAGACTACTATAAGCAGTGTGTATAATGCCTGCAGTTGTACTATGTATGTGTATTACAATTAATATGCCTATATATGGGTGCAGTAATGTATTTGTGCCACTATAAATAGTGTGTATAATGCATGCAGGACTACATATGCACTGCTATATCGTGTACTATGTCAGCAATATTGCGTATGTGCCCTTATAAACAGCTTGTTTAAGCGCCTGCAGAATTATCCAAACACCGCAGCTCCAAGTGGTCACTGGGTCAGGGCTGCCGCTGCTGGGTTACCCGTTTGTGCTGCCGGTGTCCATGCTGCCGGTGTCTGTGCTGCCGGTGTCTGTGCTGCCGGTGTCTGTGCTGCTGGTATCTGTGCTGCCGGTGTCTGGGCTGAGGTGTCTGTGCTGCCGGTATCTGGGCTGAGGTGTCTGTGCTGCCGGTGTCTGGGCTGAGGTGTCTGTGCTGCCGGTGTCCGTGCTGCTGGTGTCTGTGCTGCCGGTGTCTGTGCTGCTGGTGTCTGTGCTGCCGATGTCTGTGCTGCCAGTGTCTGGGCTGAGGTGTCTGTGCTGGCGGTGTCTGTGCAGCCGGTGTCTGTGCTGCCGGTGTCTGTGCTGCCGGTGTCCGTGCTGCTGGTGTCTGTGCTGCTGGTGTTTGTGCTGCCGGTGTCGGTGTCTGTGCTGCTGGTGTTTGTGCTGCCGGTGTCTGTGCTGCCAGTGTCTGGGCTGAGGTGTCTGTGCTGCCGGTGTCTGGGCTGAGGTGTCTGTGCTGCCGGTGTCTGGGCTGAGGTGTCTGTGCTGCTGGTGTCTGGGCTGTGGTGGCTGTAGGGTTGCCGTGGGTTGCGCCAGGTCCCGGCAGGTTACAGTAGGTCATGGTAGCTCACCGTCTGCGGGGCTGCTGAAGACCCTGACCCCGAGCGTCCGCCCTGGAGTTCCCTTCCCCCCCCCCCCCCCCCAGGCTCTTTCAGCACGGAGGGTCCGTGGCGAGATTTACGGCCTCCGGGGGGGGTGGTGGGTGGGGGGTGGGGGGTTTGGGGTGGTTGGGGGAGGGGGGCCACTGTCCCGCAGCTGTTCCTCTGGGTCTTAACCAGCAATTTCACACGGAAAAGGGAGGCACTTCTCGCTGAGCTGCTCCGCATGCTTCTGCTACGCGCACGTTTGTGGCCATTTCCCACCCCGCCCTGTAGCCCGTCCATCCCCAAAAAACAGCGCTCAATCTAAAGACATCACCTCCCCCCCCCCACCCCCCAACCAGCCCTTCACCAAAAACAACTCTCAACCTATAGACATCACCCCCCTCACCCCACCGCCCTTCACTGAAAACAACCCTCAACCTAAAGACAACACCCCCCCACCCATCACCAAAAACAGCCCTCAATTACAGAATGATCCCATGTAGACACCTCTATCACAGATTATCCTACAGATCCCTGGTAGATCATCTCTACAATCGTACATCTCCAAAAATACTTACACAACAGAACCCCCCCTTAGATCCCTACGATCACATCGCCCACCTTGTATCACTTCACAATAGCTCAAGCCCCTACAGATCCCTACATAACACATCCCATAGATACCTGCAACAGCAAAAGCCCTGCTAGATCCTACAGTGTAGTGTAGTGGGTAAGGAGCTGGTCTTGTAGCCTAAAGGTCACAGGTTCGATTCTCGGGTGCGAGAGCTGTCGATGTACCCTTGAGCAAGGTGCCTAACCTGCATTGCTTCAGCATATACCGGGCTGTATAAACAAAACGTTATGCCACGTAAATGCTGTGTAAAAAATAAATAAATAAATAAATGTTGTGTAAGTCACTGTGTGGATAAGAGCTTCTGCTAAATGCCTGTAATTTAATGTAATGTTGACAGTGGTCTGCGATAGATTGCCCTTCATTGGCAGTGAGAGAGAAATGACCATTTTGAATAATTGTGTGAAAGGCAAACACCAAACATTCAGAGAACAAGTCATCATTCACACTTATTTACTTAAGAACACAAGCCTGACAGTATTCTCCATCAATCTGTGTGTGTGTGTGTGAGAGAGATAGATAGATAGAGATAGAAATAGAGATAGAGATGCACGTGAATGTGTGTGTGTATGTGTGTGTGTGTGAGAAAGAGAGATAGGTAGATAGGTAGAGATAGAGATGCACATGCGTGTGTGTGTGTGTAAGAGACAGAGAGAGAGAGAGCAATCTGTGAATGTATTTGTGTGTGTGTGTGTGTGTGAGTGAGAGATGTGTATGCATTTATATGTGAATATGTATGTGTGCTTGTGTGTGCATGGATGGATGTGAAAGATCAGATGTGTAAGATCTCTCTCTCTCTCTCTTTCTCTCTCTCTCTCATTCTCTCTGTTCAGTGTAGAGTGATCTGAGAGACACACACTCACATGTCCCTCATGGTTTATATGAGAATAAAACAGGGAGAGGCAAAATTGGTGAAAGCACTCACCATGAGAACAGGCCATAGAAATTGACAGCTCTATAAAAATAATGAAAATCAAGAGCATTTTGGGGAAAAAAAGGACAGCATTTGGCCTCTTGTTGACCCCTCCTAAAATGGGGGGGAGAAACCTCGTCTCTTTGTTTGCCAAACTACACTTCATTTCTTTATTTTATTGCGAATATGGCAGTTGAATAAAAACAATTGCTTGAAGAGTGCAGATGACAAATATGCTACTTTCACGTTCTGATCTTAGAGGCTAACGCATCGATTGAGACAGAATGCGCTTAGATTTACCTGCACCACAAGTGTATCCATCCAACCATCCATCCATTTTCTAAACGGCTTATTCCTGGTCAGCGTCACAAGGAGGGGCTGGAGCCTATCCCAGCATGCAGTGGGTGAGAGGCAGGAACACACCCCAAACAGGCCGCCACTCCATCGCAGGGCCACAAGGCGTGCACACGTACGCAAATGTTCACCTTCTAGGCAGAAAAAAAACAAAAACAAAAACAAACTGAACTTAAGAATTGAGCGAAGCGTGAGGGTCAAATTGGCGACGGCTAAAAACACAAATGAGGGGGGGAAAAACATCAGAGAGCCGCACCCATCTAAACCTGCAGAGGCGGTTCAAACTACGTATAAAATATCCAGTCACCAGGCAACATCAGCCTCACACCTCAGAAACCCAAACTGCTGCCGCACAGTATCAGTACAGAAACCACCTGGGTCCAGTAGATCACAGATAAACTGTACGGGCCATTGCAGGTCACAATTAAACTGTAAATCTAGTGCACATCACAATGAGTCTGTAAATTTACATGGGGGTCACGGTTAGACTGTAAATCTAGGGGAGATCAAAGTTAAACTACGAACATAGCGCAGATCCCAGTTAGATATATATCATGCAGCAGAGAGGAGAGGAACGCTCCAATGACGCGGATGTTGATAACGCATCTTTAAGAATGTGGAGAAGCCCTGCGTGCTGATTGGCTGGTCTGAAGTGTTCATATTGAATATTGAGTCAGAGAGAGAGCGTGAGAGCAAGAAACTTCTGATTTTCTTTCATTAAACACACAAATGCCTACAGCTGCAAAGCAAAATCCTCAAATCGTATCATCCTAATGCTCCTCAGACCTCATCCTCTCTCCAAAGGGGTGTCCAGATACTTTTGGCCATATGGTGTACTCGGTTTTCTGGCCTTTATTTTTGCAAACAACGCTAGTGTGATACATTGGTAAGAGTGAAGAGTTTAAAATGATTTTGTAACTATATTTATTTGACTAAACTGAATTCTGCCTCATTTACAAAAATGACAAAGTGAACACTACAACATAATCACAAATAAAAAACACCTTTGGAATTACTTGTCAACAAATTACTCAGATGGTTGGCAAAGTATTTAGCGAATAAAAAAAACGATGTTTTAATAATGTGGATACCAACGGTCAATTTAAAAATAAAATGGCTGCCTCCTTCATTTAAAGTTCACCAGCCGCTATTCACGCCACTCACTAGAGATACAGGTTTTTTTTTCCCCCCAGTGGAAAAGGAAGAGAGAGCGAAGGAAATTAAGAGTGTGTGAAGGAAAGAAAAGAAGAGAGAAATAAGAGAGAGAGAGAAAGAAAGAGAAAGAAAGAGAGAGAGAGAGAGAGAGAGGCCCAGCAGAGACAGAGGGATTGTCTGTCTTTCATTCAATGAGAGAGTTTACCCTCTGGCTTTTCCTTCGCAGCGCAAACACGCAGAGCCGCTCAGATCCCTGTGGAAACCACAGCGAAACGGGGTCAAGCGTTCTGGGACCGCCTCGCCAAATCCACCTCTCGCTAAAAACGTTCGTACGGGACGCATCTCTGGCGCGGTCAATCGCTTAATTCCCGCACCGCCGCAGTTGAGACACATTTTGATTTGATCGCAGATGAGGGAAAAAAAAGCACGATGAAATGCCATGACTAGGAATAAGCGCAATAACCATCCATCACCTCAAAGGATGTAATCGTAAGGACTGCCTGAAAAAACAGGTCCTAGTCCAATAAAAATCCTTGTTCGGCCCAAAAACACGTCCCCCCCAAAAAAAACTCCTGCACTCAGAACACGAATGCGCACACAATCACATAACGAGGCTCACGCAGGCTTAAAGGGAAACTCTGGTGCACGTTTGGGGAGAGAAAGAAGCATGCACAGTCTGTTCTGAATGTGCGCGGAGATTTACCCAGCATGCATTATCCAGGGATTTGCCATTACGCCCGTCTCCGCGTTTCAAAACCGCCTGTATCCCTGACGCAACCTCGGCCCCCACTGCAGCTGTGGCGTAACAGGAGAGAGAACACAGGCCAGCGTTTCCTCACAAACACACGGACACTCGCTCACACACTCATACACACACACACACATAATCACTCGCTCACACACTCATACACACACACTCGCTCACACACTCATACACACACACACACTCGCTCACACACTCCTGCACACACACACACACTCGCTCACACACTCCTGCACACACACACACATACTCGCTCACACACTCATGCACATACACACACACACACTCACTCACACACTTATCCACATACACACAGATACTCGCACAATACACACTCACTCATGCACTCATGCACACACTCACTCACACATTTATCCACATACACACAGATAGTCGCACAATACACGCACACTCAGTCACACACTCATATGCATGCAGATACATGCTCGCAGGCTGCGCAATCCTCTTCCTGGAGATCCACCATCTTGTAGGTTTGCAATCCTGCCCTAAGAAAAACACACCTCATTCAGCAGCTAGAGATCTGGCTGGGCTGCTAATTAGTAGAATTATGATGAGTAGGAGATTAGGGTTGAAATGAAAACCTACGGGGTGGTGGATCTCCAGCAACAGGGCTGGGCAGTCCTGTTCTGAGACATGAGGCAGAAGCTCAAGGCCACTGTGCGCAGGTACACTTACACCCCCTTCAGAGTCTGGAACATCCCCCCCCCCTTCCCAGTCCTTCCACAAAACTTTGTCTCCCCAGCACCCCATGCGGAGAGAAACTGTGTAAGAATGCTCCCTCTCTTTTGTCATTCAAATCATTTGCATTGTCTCCGTGGAGGAACGGCCCTGCGCGAGCCCCCGCACACAACGGCAGCGCAATGCGCCCCGATAAAGGGAGATTCCGATGTTACTGGGCAGTGGAGAAAAACTGGGGGGGGGGGGGCTGGGTGGGAGTCTGTCCCCATTTTGCATTCGGCCTCATTACAGTGCTAATGTCCTTATCAGTTCTGCCATTATTTATAGTGGATGCATCCGTAAACACAAACAATCACGACACACGCACTAACGTCCACCGCTGATTCACCAAATGGCAGTTAGCGGTGGTGTACTACTACTACTGTTACTACTACGATTATTATTATTATTAGGCTATTTTTTTTTTTTTTATTGTATTGGTGTTTAAAGGGGTTTGACACACTAACAGATTTTTGACAAATGTGTATTTGACCAGCTTAGTACGAACAAACGGTCATCCTGGCTAAGAACTTGACTGAAAAGGGATTTGAAAACTCAAGTTTATTTGAACTATGACCTGTGGAAGCCATTTTATTTCACAGCGTAAAGCTGGGCTAACTCGCACTTGCAGTTCTTTTAATGGTCAATTAAAGTGTTGATTACATTGCGTTTGAAATAGGAACCACGGTGTTCTAACATTTGCTGGAATTATCATACGATATCCAATACGATTTGTGCGGTATATCTCTTTACGTTGTATCCCTTACACAAAGACTCAGCGCCCAGTTATTGTTCGCTTTTGTCGTATAAAACGATCCCAGGTTAAGCGCGTTTTCCACAACTTAATCACGCCACGGTCCTGGGACCAGACTACACCAACCTGCGGGGCCTGTGCTGTTGTCTGGGCGCTCATTGTTCGCCGTAAAACGGTCACTTCCACCAACTTTGAAACATTTTAATCTGCCTAGTATATACTTGGTTTTACATTATGACTATTTCGCATTAGTGAATCTCCCTGCTTGTCTTGATACGTTAGGCCTCTGTGATGACATAGCCCAACCTTTTTCCAGAAACATACAACACATTTGAATTGCACACGTATCACATTTTGCGTATTACTTTTGGCCATCCCTTAAAATAATATCCTCAGTGGAGAGGCACTGGCTGCGTGCGTTACATGCTGGTGTGTGTGTGTGTACATGTCCTTTTCTGTGGGAGAGCTAGCCTGGGGATCGGGTTTGGAAATTCCGCTGCGGTCCCCGGAGATGCCATTAGCTGCTCCTCCGGCTGCGCTCTCTAAGAACGCGCTGCCAAGGGAACAAAGACACTGCTAGTTCATGAGAAAAAGTTGATGGAAGTCCACAAGCCCCCCCCCCCCCCCCACCACCACCACACAACCACACACACACTCTCACACACGCACGTACTTTCTCCACTAACTCCGTTGCAAGCCGGGGCACGTTTGTTTGTTTAACAACGTAAAAGACAGTGAAAACTGAGAATGAAATGCAGTTAGATTATTGTTTATTTTCTAAATATCACTACAAGCGATTCACAATGTGAGATTCCTGTGGCTGTACGCACTACTTGTCTTGAAGCGGAAGGACCTGAGCTCTGGTGTAGACAGCAGGGAGGAGGAGGGCGGAGTGATACCGAGTAGCGAAGTTGGGACTTGAGGCGCAGTCCGCTGAAGTTTTTCAAAAGTTTCTCCGGAGGTGTAGAGAGACGCAAAGCAGCCTAGACCAAGCTGCGGACACAGGGACGACAACGGGACAGGACTAACTTCTTTAACCCTGCTAACGGACTGGAGATTTCCTTTTAAATATTTACAATTTCATCAACTTTATGTCGCTACCCTGTTGCCGCGTTACTTCTTGGAACTTTTACAACTGTGTATTTTTTTAAATGGATGAATTATTGCTGACTCTTTGAAGAGAAGTTGTTGGAACAGACCTCCACGGGAATGGGGAATTACAATATGTGGATATTTATATGTGTTTTATTTCTACTGCAGAATTGCGAAGGTAAAGTGAATTAACTTATTAGTTTGTATGATCTCATGTCGGACTGGTTTACCTCGTTTTTTCCCCTCTTGGATGTATAACATTAGACCAACCAATGTTTGCGAGATGCAGGTGTCATATAGCATCATATATTGAGAGTTAAAATTCAGTGAGCTTTTAAGCTCCTATCGCGAAATGTATGCTCCTCTGTCGGAATTTTGAATGTCGGAATGTCTTGAATAGCCTCACGTGCAAACGGAAAAGTTGTGGTTTTTAAAAAAAAAAATCAGTTTTCTTTGCGGATAACAAATATGTCAGCAATCTCAATGTTATTGTAAATTATCAGGGAATTTATCGGTTCATTGGAGGGTGATGCTCGTTAAAGTTTTTTGAATAAGGTCTATTGGGGGTGCGTTTTTTTATTTTAATTAATTTTTTTAAAGCCCGACAAGTGCATGATTTATTATTGTGGCGTTTAAATGTGATTAATGCCACGCAGATGTATTCCTTAACAATTTGGAAAGTTACGCTGTCTGCATTTAGGCTATGTGACGCGATTGTGACGGTGCCCCTGGTCCAAAATCAGCATTCTGTCGGCGATAGTTTTGCCTTTTCAGGCCAGGCACAGTGGGAGCAGAGAATCCCGTCTGTCGCAGCAGGGTTTGGGTGCGCGACGATGCGCGCCGCTCAAAGGCTGAACGCCACCGTGAGAAAATAATTAAGCTGGATGGGATGGCGAGCGCAGCGGCGCGCTCCGGGCCAGTCAGACGCCAGAGCGTGAAGGCATTAAATCAACTCCAGTGAATGCATTTATCATGTTGTAAACAGCGAATTAGAACCCGTTTAGCGCTTTGACGACTTGAGCTAAGAGGAAGGTGGCAGCATCGTGGTTATCCTCAGATGGGATTTAGGGAGATGAAGAGCGGTGGAGATAGTTCGCGGGGGTTGGGTGGGGGATTGTGTGTGTGTGTGTGTGTGTGTGTGTGAAAGGGGGTTGTGAGCCATAACTTTACCCCCTCCCCTCCTTTTTTTTTTCGAACAAAGAAGTTTTAACAATTGAACTTTGTTTTTTTGCGGGGGAGGGGTGAGTAAAGGGGGTAACGAGTGTGAGAATAGTATTCAACATGCTAAAATAATTCCTATGTTTATGCTTTCGCCGTTATTTAAAACGGATTAAGTTGCGTTAATTGGGGTTCATGTTTCCCTTTCCCAGGAAATGTCTTTTCAATGTGGCATTGCACGTCTTTAAACAGGTCACAGAGTCTAATTACTTTTTTTAATATATAGAAACACCGATTCCACAAAATATAATATGCAAAACAATCATATTTTCAGAAGTTAAAAAGTTCACACATTAGAACTCAAGAGAAACTGGTTATCAATATAGCCTACGTATTAACCGTTGCTTTTAAGATTTGGCAAGTGCCGCGCACGGGAACTTCTACTCCATACAGTAAAATGTTCAAAATGTTCAATGTTAAAATCAGCTCTTTCAGAGTACATGCGGTCCCTAATGGACTAATATAAGTAGGAGTTCAATGAACACCGGATCCTTTACTGTGCACAGATTTGGGAGTGCGTAACTAGCCGGCTGTAAATTTGGTTCAACAAATAAGGTCATTAAACTAAATGTTCACGACCCACTTAGCCTCTGAGATAATTTCAGTTGACTACATTCTAGAGATAATCTTACAATCAGAAAGGTATTACCAAACATTGTGAGATACGACTACGTTGTAAATGAGCCAAATGAAATAAACAAACTGTTAGATGACAAAAATGATTTGAATCATGGCTTCTATATTATCGTATGAGCCCGAGGCATTCGTGGTGTGAAAGAATTCCAAACCTGTTATTTCCTTGTTTACACTTATCTTGGCTCGCCTCTGGATTTTGTCTAAGATAAGACTATCACCGCTCTCCAGCAGAGCAAACATACCTCTACCCTGATGTGCGGGTATATTTAAAAGCCCTTAGTCTTTTTGGAAAGGGAAAACGTCTCTTGCCTAGCTTGTTTGAAGTTTGAAATTGTGACTGTATGAAAAGTGTCACGGTTGTTATCATCATTTATTTGACAAAATGCCCCTATCTTTTGCGAGCTGAGGAAAGTTCGAGCTGTAGCCTGGAAACCAGTGAAGTCAAGGTGTCGACAGTGTGGATAGGATACTCGAGGTGCGATATAGTGTCATGTTGGACAAGCCAAAGATTTGCGACTTGCGTACACAGTAAAATGTCGAGCGTTAATTAAACACCAACAGTGTTAATTAAACTCTTAGCGGATAACATTTGGTCCCACTCTGGAATGTGGTATTAAACGTTATCTGTTAAGAGTTGAATTTACACTGTTAGAGTTGAATTAACTATGGACATTTTACTGTGTATCGGCTCTAACTCTCCACATCTGTCACGAAGACGAATTGAATGTCTGCCTATGTTTTCTTGCTGTATGAAAAAATAAATATTTTGCTGATAAGACAGTTCTGTCTTGTCTGACACCTCCCTCACTGTCCACAGGTCTCCGCTGCGTGGACAGGCCGTGCGAAAATGGAGGAACTTGCATGGACTCTCCTTCGCGATGCGTGTAAGTCAATTACTGATCCTGTGTGTATGGCTGTAGCGCGAAGCGCCGCCCGTGCGCACAAACTCGTTTCCCGAGGTTGTTCACGAACAGGCTGTTCCCCAGTGGTTGGTACATTTACATGTCGGCACTGATTGCACTTTATGGACTACACGATACATTGGGACAGGGAACTTGCTGGTGTATCTGTAGGCCTACTTTATTCGCGGAAATGATGTTGAGAACTGTCTCGCGGACCCGTTTGGAATGCGTGCGATGATGACTAAGTGCGGTCGCGTAGCCTACATGCTAATTAAATGGTTAGCCTCCTACGATAACTTTGTGAATAGACCTACTGTACTTAAGTTTATCGGTAGCCGCGTCTCTTCTAGATATTGGTTAGCCTTGATTCCCAGTAGCACACTGAATTCGGACACGCAGCTGCATGGGACAGGCAGGGGTGGGGACGCTCCCACGCACAGAGAGACGCTTATTAGGCCTACTACACTTTAACATTTTTGGCAGAGATCATCGCGGCCCGGTATAGTGAAAGCCGAATCGTTTAGTTGTATCTGTACCCCCCATTAAGAGTAAGTGTTTGAACTGCATAAATAAGATTAGGAAGAGTTCTCGAGTAGTCATTGCACAGATGGGAAACGATCACGGTGGCACGCCTGGACTCGCCCTTACTAAGTGTTTCACACAAAAGGCACAGGCACCTGCTAGAGTACGTAGTGAAACAGTAATTACTATTTTACGTTTCTGCCAGGCGGTTTGGTGCGTTGGGATCTTCTTTTTAACACGATCTTGCGCTTTATCCAGGCTGTTCAGCGGTTTCGTGCTGTTTTAACAACAATAAGCAATTGTTCTGATAACTGCACATATAACGAATAATTATCTGGTGGAAACTGGAGGCTGTTGTTTTTTTTTCTTTTTTTTGCGTTCCCGCCTTCTCCTGGATTGTGTGCAATCATTCATGGCGAATGGCTTTTCTTCTAGCAGAGGACGTGGGAAACGATCTCAGTAGTTAAATATAAGACCAGACCAGAGCCATCAATTTGACTGATGCGCGAAGTAATGACCAAACATTAGAGCGTTTGAAATGGAAGGCACGCTGCCCCGGGCCGGTGGTGGGGAGCTGAGCGGAACAAAGCCGTTGCATTGCCCAAACTCTCCTCTTTGTTTTCTGGGGTGCGAATCCCTGTCCCAACCCCACCACCCCCCTACAGTAACTTTTATTACTTTATGAACACTGACCGCTCCTTCACCCAAAGCATATAGGGTCAGGTCAGTGCTGTAAAAAACCATTCCCAGCACACCCGTTGACTTCCAAACTACTTACCCATTTTAATAGATGTTTTATGGCATGCATTTAAGATAATTGCATTTTTGAGTTACCTGATCTTACGTTGCGCCGACTTGCTGAAATATGTGCAGTTTCCTCCCCCCCCCGCCCTTTTTTTTTTTTTGTAGATGCTACTTACTAAACTTTCTTTTGGTAGTGGTAGGAGGGCACCCATTGTCTAAAACCTGAAGGTTTATGTTGAGTATTCCTGTTCTGCTGGGGGGGGGGATTGGGGGGGGGGTCTGGTGTCTCTGGTTGGCCTTTCGGCAGTTTCTCTTGGTTACTAACGGCTGTTTGATGGGTGCAAAGGTATGTTCTCCCTCTCTCAACGCCCCCACTGCCTTTGCAGTCTGTGTCGGGCGACTCTCCTGCTCGGCCAGAGTGAGCAAACCAAGAGTGACCCCAGTCATGTGACCATAAAACAAGGGGCATTGTTGGGGGTGGGAAAAAAAAGACATCTGTGCTCTCAGAGATATATGCTGTGCGCTCTGTCACACAAAGTCTACTCCGGGGTTCTGATGGGTTTCAGTGCTCTGGGCCGATCTCAGGTAGATTTGGACCTGAAGTGTGAAATTACGTGTGCGTGCAGGCTCCCACAAAAGCTGCATTGTCCTTCTTCCCGACTGTCCCATTTAGGGCTATCTGGTCCCGTTTGCACCCCCATTTTCCATGAATTGCGAATGTGGGTACCATGGGGGGGAGGGGGAAATTGTGTCCTGCTACTGAGGCGGGTTTATTTAAACACGTGGATTTGCGCTGTTAAAACAAGCTTCAGACATTAGTTATGCACCCGGGGGGAACTGCGGGGTTATATTTCATTGTTTATATACAAAACAATAAAAAAATAATAATAATCCTAAGAAGGCCTGGGGGGTAAAGGACACAGATATCCTGCCACTTGACAGTAATTTGCATTGAAGGAACTCAAAGGGAGGAAGTCGAACTGTTAATCACGTTTCTCAATCATTGCCTGCAGCCAATCAGGGCCCGGCCCTCTCAGGCCCCGGCCAATTAGCCGCATTTGGATGCGGTTGTGATTATGGGGTGGGCCCCTCTTGCCTTAGGGTTTGCCAGCGCGCAGGTGCGTAAGCCAATCACATTCAGGAAATGACCCGGTTTCCCTGCCCACCAGTGAGCCGTGACACCTGTGTGTGGTAATGTCCTGGTGAGATTGCAGTCGAGCTGTAATGAGAGGTGTTACCCCGGAAACCCTGGTGAAGATTTTGAGATCCGCGCGCACCTGGATTGGACGACCGTGTCTACTATTCTCGTTTCTGCCCTTTTCAGATAGTGGGTATTAATGTCGATATGGGCATGGGGGGTGGGGGGTGGGAGGATGGGGGGAGGGGTGGAGGAGGGGAGAGGGATGAGGCTCAGGGGAAACGGAGGGAAAAGGGACATCGAATCCCGGCACAGAAAGAGGCCACAGTGTCTCTCCACTGCCAGGGGCAGGAAAGTGGTCCAACTGGTCCAAGAGAAAGAGAGCAAAAGAAAGAAAGGGAGAGAGGGAGGGAGGGAGGGAGGGGGAGAGAGAGAGAGGTCACTGTGTAACCAGACCTCTCCCAGAGCAGAAAAGCACCTTTATTCCCCCTCCCCTGCCTGCCCCCCCCCCCCCAGATACCTGCCTGTAACCATCCACCCCTTTCAGAAAGGCGAGATCAGAGCCTAGGACAGAGGAGGTGAAGAAAGGGTAGATCAGACAGAGGAGGGAAGAGCAGGTAGATGAGATAGGAGGAAGAGCGGGGTGGGGGGGGGGGTCTGGAGGATGTGTGGTATGCGGGCCGATGGTAGGCGTAAGCCCCGCCCCTTCTGTGAGACTGGCCAATAGTAGCGCAGCGGTCGGTGGGCTTGCATTACATTACATTACATTATAGGCATTTAGCAGACGCTCTTATCCAGAGCGACTTACACAACTTTTTTACATAGCACAGCATAGCTTGCGTAACCAGCCACATCGCTCTCCTCCTCTCTGGGCATGTCTGTTTGTCTGTCTGTGTGTTTGTTTTTTGCATTTGCTTGACGGGGACAGTGCAGAGCCTTCTGCCTGTCCCTAGCATTTTGTCGCCTCTTGTCCCTCAGCAAGTTACACACACACACACACACACACACACACACAAAAAAAAAAAAAAAACTGAATATATGCAGACAATAGCGGAGAAAAGGACTCGTTTACTGTCCTGGACCTTACCTGCCACTTCTACAGAACGGTACTCACCGCGTGTACGCCCCTGTCCCACCGTATAAACTGTGTAGGCATGCCGTCCCGCTCTCTCTCTCACCCATGCCTGTGGGGGATTAGCCTGGAGGTGCGTTCAGCCCTTTGAGAGTTTGTGGCCAGGGTTGTTTGTTGGCGGTGCGATCGTGGCTGCGCTGGTCTCCAGTGCAGACCCCGGCTGGCTCTCCAGTATTGCTGGAATGCAGTCCGGCTCGGCTGGACTCCGCTCGGCCCCACCAGTCTAACCAGTCCGCCCCTCTCCGAGCCTGTCCCCGAGCCTCTCGCTGCCCTCTCCGACATGAACACGCATTCCACGACACGGCCGTGTGATCTCAGTGGCCACGCCCCCCATCCTTTCGCTGTTGATGATGAAGACGACGACGACGATGATGATGATGGTTGTCATGTCGCTGCTGCTCTTGTGTCAGTTTGGTAGAGCGAGAGCCTTAGCACCCCTCTGTGTGTCGTGGAATTAATTCAGTATGGTCAAAAGCTGCGATTGGTTGATTCGGCTTCGTCGCCCTCTCTGATTGGCTGGTTGTTGTGCTGTCACCCTCTTCGATTGGCTGCTTCCCTCTGTGACTATGGATTTTGCAGTCAGAGCACTACGTCATTTTGCGCGACCTGAGAATGAACGGAAAAATGGGTTCATTGCCACACTCAGTTCTCCAGTACATACGTATTCTGTTCAGTATCCCCATCCAATGAGAGACTGGGAATGTGTATTATGTGGTCCCCTGGTCCTGGAGAGCTACAGGGTCTGCTGGTTGAGACCCAAGACACCAGGTGAGTGGAGTTAACTGTGTAATCAACTGCTCTAATTGATTCATGAAGTGCAGAGTCACTGTGAAAACCAGCAGACTCTGTAGCTCTCCAGGACCAGGGTTGGAGACCACTGCTTTAGTCAGTATCATCACAGTTGGGTCAGTGTTGGCGTAGTTTGGTCAGTATTGGCAGGGCTTGGTCTGTATTTGCCGGGTGTGGTGATTGCTAGGCAGGGTTCGGCCAAAGTGAAGGTAGGGTTTGGTCAGGGTTGGGCGCTGATCGGTGGGTGATTTTCTGGGTTCCGTCAGTATTGATGGAATTGAAAGGGGTAAGACTGCAGCGTAGAGGCCATTATTTTTTCTCACAGTGCTTCTGGAAGCTCTGAGTCATAGTGACTCTGGAGGACACAAGTCACAGTGCTTTGGAAAGCTCTGAGTCAGTACCCCTGGAGGAGCTGGGGGAGGGGAGGGGAGGGGATGGGAGAGGAGGGGGGGGGAAGGGGCTGCAGGCTGGCTGGAGGAGGTGGATAATTGGGCGGATTGAGATGGAGTCTTTCAGAGGGGGCTGAGCTGGAAGAATGGGGGTGTGGGGGGGAGGAGGAGGGCAAACAGGTGGTGGATGTTGTGATGGTAATGCAGCGGAAGGGGGGGGGGAGGCCAGGTGCTGGCATTGAGCGCTGACCGCCACATGCCGGGGGAGACAGCCAGAGGCCGGGGGGGTGGGGTGGGGTGGGGGGCCTTATGGAGTTGGGGAGCTGGGGGGATGAGCTTTTGTGTCCCGCGTGCCATTACTGGGTTAAAACCAGCCCCTCACTGGAATCAGTACTGCTGGGTTAAAACCAGCCCCTTACTAGAATCAGTACTGCTGGGTTAAAACCAGCCCCTCACTGGAATCAGTACTGCTGGGTTAAAACCAGCCCCTCACTGGAATCAGTACTGCTGGGTTAAAACCAGCCCCTCACTGGAATCAGTACTGCTGGGTTAAAACCAGCCCCTCACTGGAATCAGTACTGCTGGGTTAAAACCAGCCCCTCACTGGAATCAGTACTGCTGGGTTAAAACCAGCCCCTCACTGGAATCAGTACTGCTGGGTTAAAACCAGCCCCTCACTAGAATCAGTACTGCTGGGTTAAAACCAGCCCCTTACTAGAATCAGTACCCCTGGGGTAAAACCACCCGCTAACTACACTCATTTTGCGTTACTTTCAGCAGAGTCTGTGGTAAGAAGCCTCCCTTTGTGACACATAAATTGTATATTTGTGACACATAAGTTGTAACTTTGACACAAGACGTGTTGAAAGTGACACAGAAGTAGTAACCCGTAAAAAAAAGTGGGTTTTGGCTAGTAAAACAGCCATCCTGAGAGTTGAAGCCATCCTGAAACGGCACTCCGTACTGCTGGGATAGCCTCGGTAGTTGTGAAGCCTGATTTATACTCTGTCGTACAACCCTTTCGACAAGTGCCGCGTGACAGAGAAGAAAGTGTCGATACTTCGGCAAAGGGCTGTGGAGAGGGTTCTGTTGTCCGTGGCAACAAGACGCAAAACTGCTGGTGTTTACCATCTGTGAGAACATTTCGGTGCCCGGTGAAATTAGAGAGAAATGGGGGAGGAATAAATTTAATATCTACTTTTGTTTTTTTTTTTTTTTTAAATAAAGAAAAAGAATCCGGTCTGTCACTCAGATAAACCGAAAGTAATGACGTATCCATGACGATGAATTTCGGTGTTCCATTTGGCTGTCCAATTAACACTGCCGACAACGCATGAAGTCCTGCGACATAACAAAATTCTAGAGGTGCGTCACACTGAAAAAAAGTGTTGTGCGACACTATTTTACGTTGAAAATAAGTCTTTTTTTTCATGCGCTACTTGTCGAAAGGGACATGCGACGAAGTATAGGCTAAATCAGGCTTTAGGCTCATAAGCTTGGGGAACTGTGAGCTTGACCGGGTGGTCACTGCAGAAGTGAGATTAGTCACTGCATTAGTCCGCCCAACATCCGGGGAAATGATTTGCTAATAAGCCTCTGTTGCATCTTTTCATAAATCATGGTTATGTGTAGAGCTTCAAGCTAACTCAACAGTTGACACCTATCAACCAGATTCTGGCTAAAGCCATTCCTGGTCTCTCACCATGATCAGTACTGTGTTAAGCCAGCCTCTCTCACAGTAGTCAGTACTGCAGTAAAGTCAGTCTCTCTCACAGTAGTCTGTACTGCAGTAAAGCCAGGCTCTCTCACAGTAGTCTGTACTGCAGTAAAGCCAGGCTCTCTCACAGTAGTCTGTACTGCAGTAAAGTCAGTCTCTCTCACAGTAGTCTGTACTGCAGTAAAGCCAGGCTCTCTCACAGTAGTCTGTACTGCAGTAAAGCCAGGCTCTCTCACAGTAGTCTGTACTGCATTAAAACCAGTTCTTTTCATAAACAGCGCTGGGAAGCTGACGGTTTTATGTGGAATATTGGGGTTAAAATGGTCCTCTGGGTTTTGAGTGTTATTGATGGGTTTGTCTTGACCTCAGTAAGGGAAGAACTCTATAAATTGTGAGTGTTTTAATAACCCGTGGGAACCAAGGGCGTTGTGTTCCCATGGACGAGTGGACTGGTGTGTGCGTGCGTTTGTGTGTGTGCGTGCATGCGTTTGTGTGTGTGTGTGTGCATGCGTGTGTGTGTGAGTGTGTTTCTGTGTGCGTGCGCGTGTGTGTGTGCGTTTGTGTGAGACAGGGACGGGGCAGTGGGGAGTTTTGGTTGAGGAGTGTGTGTGTGTGCGTGTGTGTGTGTGTGACACAGAGACGGGGCAGTGGGGTGTGTGTGTGTGAGACAGGGACGGGCAGTGGGGTGTGTGTGTGTGTGTGTGTGAGACAGGGACGGGGCAGTGGGGAGTTTTGGTTGAGGGGTGTGTGTGTATGTGTGCGTGTGTGTGTGTGTGTGTGAGAGACAGGGACGGGGCAGTGGGGTGTGTGTGTGTGTGTGAGACAGGGACGGGGCAGTGGGGAGTTTTGGTTGAGGGGTGTGTGTGTGTGTGTGAGACAGGGACGGGGTAGTGGGGAGTTTTGGTTGAGGGGTGTGTGTGTGTGTGTGTGAGACAGGGACGGGGCAGTGGGGAGTTTTGGTTGAGGGGTGTGTGTGTGTGTGTGTGTGTGTGTGTGTGTGTGGTGTGTGAGACAGGGACGGGGCAGTGGGGAGTTTTGGTTGAGGGGTGTGTGTGTGTGTGTGTGTGTGTGTGAGACAGGGACGGGGCAGTGGGGAGTTTTGGTTGAGGGGTGTGTGTGTATGTGTGCGTGTGTGTGTGTGTGTGAGAGACAGGGACGGGGCAGTGGGGTGTGTGTGTGTGTGTGAGACAGGGACGGGGCAGTGGGGAGTTTTGGTTGAGGGGTGTGTGTGTGTGTGTGAGACAGGGACGGGGCAGTGGGGAGTTTTGGTTGAGGGGTGTGTGTGTGTGTGTGTGTGTGTGAGACAGGGACGGGGCAGTGGGGAGTTTTGGTTGAGGGGTGTGTGTGTGTGTGTGTGAGACAGGGACGGGGCAGTGGGGAGTTTTGGTTGAGGGGTGTGTGTGTGTGTGTGTGTGTGAGACAGGGACGGGGCAGTGGGGAGTTTTGGTTGAGGGGTGTGTGTGTGTGTGTGTGAGACAGGGACGGGGCAGTGGGGAGTTTTGGTTGAGGGGTGTGTGTGTGTGTGTGTGTGAGACAGGGACGGGGCAGTGGGGAGTTTTGGTTGAGGGGTGTGTGTGTGTGTGTGTGTGTGAGACAGGGACGGGGCAGTGGGGAGTTTTGGTTGAGTGGTGTGTGTGTGTGTGTGTGTGTGAGACAGGGACGGGGCAGTGGGGAGTTTTGGTTGAGGGGTGTGTGTGTGTGTGTGTGTGAGACAGGGACGGGGCAGTGGGGAGTTTTGGTTGAGGGGTGTGGGCGACCTGATGGCGCACAGATTGGATCAGACCCGCGGACAGAGCGCAGCATTCCTGAGATGACTCCAGGGAGAGCAGAGCATTCCTCTCTAATCACAGAACACACATGCATACACGCATACACACACACACACGCACGCACGCACGCACGCACGCACACACACACACACATGCATACACACGCACGCACGCACGCACACAGACACACACATACACACATGCATACACACACACGCACACACATGCATACACACACACACACACGCACGCACATGCATACACATACACACACACACACGCACATGCATTCACACACACATACAGATACACACACACACATACGCACACACATACACACACACACACATACACACGCACGCACATACACACACACACACACGCACATGCACACACACACATACACATACGCACACACACACACATACACGCACGCACGCACATACGCACACTTACGCACACAAACACACGTGCACATATACACACGCGCACACACACACACACACACTTCCACACATGCACACACACACATACATACACACACACACACGCTCACACACACGCATGTGCACATACACACACACACACACACAAATACAAGCTGTTATTAATGTAATGTCTACAACTGTGACATTGTAAGTGGGGTCATTGCTATGGGGAAGAACACAGCTTTGTGCATAAGGGTATTGGCAGCTTTCTCGCTAGAGTGGAATTATTTAAAAAATCCATTAAGAATGGTGGGTAATGCTGTCCAGCAGGTGTATGTAACACGCATGTGGTTTCCATGCCACCCACCATTCATATATCATATTATACACACCACGGTTGTCTGTACATTTGAGTGTGAGCTTTTCGGGGGTTCAAGCCTGTTTTTTTGCCCAATTTTCTTCTGTATTTCCACTTTCCACTGAGCTGACAAAGCATGTTGGTGTAAAACAGTATCAGACTCAGTAACTGCTTCGTTATCAAGCTACCTAGAGATCAGTTTTGGTGACCCCATTTTTAGCATTCTGAGACTGACCTAAGGATTGTGACCCCCCCCCCCCCCCCCCACACACACACTTTTAAAACCACATCACAACCTTCAACAAAACCAATTCACACATCAAAATCTTTGAAACAACCCACTATCACATCACACTCCACAACACAACCCATTCTCACATCTCACCCTGTTACACAACCCATTCACACAGCTAAATCTCTAACTCAACCCGTCCACACATCACAATGTACGAAACAACCAATTCAGACATCAAAATCTCTAACACAGTTATTATCACATCACACTCCACAGTAAAACCCACTCACACATCAGTCTACAACCACAACCCATCCTGCTTGTTTTACATACAGTGCAACACTGAAAACCCAACATTCCATTGGACTACACCGTAACCAATGTGCTAGCGGACTCCTGGCAATATTAGACAACGTTACAATCATACAGTTATGATAGATATCTGATAGGTGCTTAACCTAAACTACAAGTCTACACAGTGGAAAAAATTGTTTTGCCAACTCTGTAATTTTGCCAATTTAGCCAGCTAACTGCATGCTACAGAACTCAGCCAAAGTCTTAACTCTCTCACAAAAAAACTTTGAATAGATTCATAAATTCAGGCAAACTAAGATCATTAACTTATGAAAGCAGTGGGAACACACAATAATTGTACGTATTTGCTTATGCAAATGCAAGTTTCAGGTCTTTGTCTGGCTTTGTTTCCAAGCTGGAGGGGAAAATGCGCTTGTTTTGTGAAACTTTCACCAGCTTTCTGAGTGGATTTTTCTCTGGTTCTGATTATTCCATCTTGTCAAAAGATTTGACAGAAATTTTTTTACAAATTATGACCATCGTAATGCGAAACATGCTGAAGGGTGCATTTGTGTGTGCGTGCGTGTGTGCGTGAGTGAGTGTGTGTGTGTGTGTATGTGTGTAAACGTGTGGTGTGAATTTTCACAGCCTGGGTTTGTTATTTGAAATGTGAGCTCACTAAGTGCTGCTCTATTGGAGCAGATAACAGGCACTCTTGGTCTTTTCATCGTATGTACAGAAAAACTCCCACACTTTCGCTCTCTTTCTCTTTCTGCTCACTCGTTCACCGTCCCTCCTGCTTTCTTTCTTTCTTTCTCTCACACACACGCACGCACGCATACACACACACCTGTAAGAACTGTTACACACTGGCGCAGAGAGAGAGGGAGGAAGGAAACCGAAAAAGGGGTATATTCAGAAATCGCTGTTGCCGTTTTGAAGGGTTTAACTCTTGTGCCACTTACTTGGCAACCCTATACACTGTGAAATCATGCCAACGAAGTATCGTTTGCATTTACATCCGAGACGGGGGGGGGGTGTGCACTCAGTTAGGGGTGAACACACAGGTAGACAAGGGCTCTCCATTTGCATAGTGGAGTATGGAAGGGAAATACTGCACATGGTTTTACAGTAATGTAATACCTAGTCCGCTGTATTTCCTCTCCCTTTCAGGCACAGGGACTCAGCAGATTAAATGTTAGATGTTAGGTGTGGCCTCCAGTTTCAGTTTCAATCTCTATCTCTCTCTCTGTCTTTCTGTTTGTCTGTCTGTGTGTCTCTCTCTCTCTCTGTCTTGTCTGTCTGTGTGTCTCTCTCTGTCTGTCTGTCTGTCTGTGTCTCTCTCTCGCTCTCTCTGTCTGTCTGTCTGTCTGTCTCTCTCTCTGTCTGTCTGTCTGTCTGTCTGTCTCTCTCTCTCTCTCTCTGGGGTTTTGTGTCCATCTCTTTTGAAAGGCCAGGGGCCAGGCTGTGGTCACACTAGCGAGGGTACAGTTTCTGTTTGGGGTTGGATCACGGTCAAGTTTACACTGGGATTTATTTTAATTGTCCTAAAAGTTCCATATATTACGATCTTATTTCACTACACCACCCTTAACTGCTCGGTTGCAGGGCAGCGATGGCCAAAGCCAGTTAGCCATTTTCTGATTCAGGGCCGGTTGACTGAGGGGACGCATTTCTTGGCTGAACGGGGCCTTGCGCTGTGGGACTGTAAGGATGGAATTGTTTTTAAAATTTTATGGCTCATTGTTTCGATATGAATGTGAACAGGAAATCAGTGGGTTTCTTCAGCCCTACAGTGATTGCTAGCCCTTGTTTTTACATTATTCTGTAAAAACGCAGGGTTTTATTCCTTTTTTTCCCCCTTATTTAGAAGAGTTGCTGAGTGAGTGAGCCCCATATTTTGTATTCACACCAGACAAAAGGTTTAACGACACTGTCAAAGTTGTAATGTAAATACTGGCTCGGTCTGCAAAGATGGGGGTGCATTCCCAGGTATCCCCCTCTTTTCTCTTATTTTCCCCCTTTGTTCCTGACTTGTCGTGTATTCACCCCGAGAGGAACATACCCACAAGACCCAAGTCATGACACGATAGCGAGCTTCGAGCAGGAAAACAACAGGTGCGTACGGGCTTAGGAGCAACGGAGGCTAGCGCAATGTAGCCAGACGCAGTGAAGTGAGAACCACTCAAGGACGCCCCTCCCCCTCCCCCTTCCCCACCCACCCTCCACTCCCTATCCCCCCACCCCCCACACAGCCAGACACAGAGAGAACCCCAACCCCCCCCCAACCCAAACCCCCACCCCACCCCCCCAGAGGAAGTCTCCGACAGACACCCTCTAGGGCTGGCTCTGAAGAAATGGCCTCACAGCTTGCGGGCGACCTCTGACCCCCGGTTTACGGCGGTGCGACCCGCCCTGTCAGCGAGCCACTTTAATACGGGGTGAGGAATGTGTCTGTGTGCTTCCACGTTTGGGAGCGTCCAGTCGCAGCCGTCCTCCTCCACCCCTCCGCACGCACCTCGCCGCGGCCAGATACACTTTTTTACAGTAAGAGAGGAGACTTTTATGGTCCCCGGTGTTTTCACATACTTAACATTCAAGCCGTGGGTGAGAGTAGATGTCTCCCCCTGTGGGGATTTCAATGCCTCCATTGTCTGAAAACCGCCATTGTTAGTCAATTGAAACTGTGAGGTTTGACCAGAAAAATACACACAAACAGGCTTATCGTTCCTGGGATCTCTGCATAAAGTTCTGGGGGACTTGGTGGTATTTTGGAGATTATATTTAAGGTTTTTTTGGGGGGGGGGAGGAGGGGGTGCGGGTAGGGGGGGATGACTCTTTAAGTGCAGAAAGTGTCCTCACGGAACCCTGTCCAATGACTCTCCCCCTTTCTCCACCCCCCTCCCCCCCCCAACCCCTCAACCCCCCACCCCCCCGGACTTCTTACCATGGGTACTGTTGCCGTGGCGACGGATGAGGCCTGTTGGCCCGTGAGAGCCGGAGCCTGAAAGGCAGTCTGTTTGGTACACTGCACCCCTCTCACACACAATGGGTTTGTGAAAGCATGCTGAAGGCCCTGCCCCCCGCTCTCCCGCACTGCGCGCGGGTGTGTGTGTGTGCCTGCCGAGGGGCGGGGGGGGGGGGGGGGTGTCCCGGCCAAATCCCGAATGTTTGCGGCTCAGACCCCGGTGCCGGCGGGTACGTGGGGCGTGCGCACAGCGGGCGAGGGTTCGGGATGGCCTACGGAAAAGGGGAAAGGCTTGCGATTGGCCGACCGGCCCCTCAGGT
>NC_049217.1:26863088-26868088 GCF_013347855.1 Anguilla anguilla | reverse complement strand
GTCTCTGTGTTATCCATGTTCTCCTTCTCTGCGCTGAAGACAGAGAACAGGGGTGTGGAAACTCAGTTTGGGCCAAACAGACGCAAAAAAAAAAAAAAAACCCCAGACTGCCAGAACCTCCGCCCCCGTTCCCCCCTCCCCCCTCCCCCCTCCCCCGCTCTAATGTGCAGGACAGTTTAATCAGTCCTGGCTGTTTTAAGGGCTCCCATTATGGGCTGAGTAATGTTTTCTGTTAAAGGTTAACGGTGTTACAGGTTAGCAGCTGTTACAGACAGCACCGCGGCCCCTGGCCAGCCTAGCAGTGTGGAAAATGAACGCTCTCTCTCTCTCTCTCTCTCTCTCTCGGAGCTGAAATACCCCTCCGCCAGCGAAGCAGGGGGAGAGGGAAAAAAGGAATTGATGGTGGGGGAATGCGAGGGCGAGGGCGTGCGCGGAGGAGGGAGAGGAAGTGGGAGTGAGAGATGGAGGGATGGAAAGGGATAAACGGGGGCTCTCATGTCTGAAAGGCTGTGGCGCGGGGGTGCAGCCATGTCTGCGGCCGTGCTCGGCTGCTCTGGATCCCAGGCTGAATTTAACACCAGCACCGGAGCTGTCAGGGGCCTGATATTCACCTCTCTCTTCCTGTTCCTCTCCATATTTCTTTCTCCCTCCCTCTCTCCCTCTCCTCTGTCACTCTCTCTCCTTCCCTCTCTCTCTCCCTCTCCCACTCCCTCTCTCCTTCCCTCTTTCCCTCTCTCTCTTCCTCTCCCTCCCCCTCTCTCTCCCTCTCCCTCTCTCCTTCCCTCTTTCCCTCTCTCTTCCTCTCCCTCCCTCTCTCTCTCCCTCTCCCTCTCTCCTTCCCTCTTTCCCTCTCTCCCCCTCTCCCTCTCCATCTCTCTCCCTGTCCTCTCTCTCCCTCCCCCCTCCCCCCCCCCCCAGGTGTCGGCCTGGTTACCTGGGGCCTCTCTGTCAGTACCCGGACCCTTGTCAGCGCTCGCCATGTCTGAACGGTGCCGCCTGCAAGACCACGCTGCTGAAGGGGGTGCCGCAGGCCACCTGCGTGTGCCAGAGAGGGTACCGAGGTACGCAGCGCTGTGTGTGTGTGTGTGTGTGAGAGTTACTGTGTGTGTGTGTGTGAGTGTGTGTGTGTGTGTGTGTGAGTTACTGTGTGTGTGTGTGTGAGTTACTGTGTGTGCGTGAGTGTGTGTGTGTGTAGTGTGCGTGCGTGCGTGCGTGCGTGTGTAGTGTGTGTGTGTGTGTAGCGTGTGTGTGTGTGTGTGTGTGTCTGCAGTGTAACTTTGATTCTCTCCGCAGGGCCGGACTGCTCTCTGACTGACGCCTGCGCCAACAACCCGTGTGCCAACGGCGCCCGCTGCACCAACTGGAACGGGCGCTACAACTGCTCCTGCCCGCCGGGGTACCTGGGCAAGAACTGCCGCAACGACATCGACGAGTGCCGCAAGCCGGACGTGTGCCTGAACGGGGGCGTGTGCGCCAACACGCCCGGCTCCTTCCGCTGCCAGTGCCAGCCCGGGTACAGCGGGCGCTCCTGTGAGGTGCCCTCCCTGCCCTGCGCCCCCTCCCAGTGCCTCAACGGGGGCACCTGCCACCAGACCAGCCAGCTCACCTACGAGTGCGCCTGTCTGCCAGGTACACACGCACTCACTGTGCGCACACACACTGTACGCACACACACTCACTACACACATACTCATTGTACACACACTGACGCTGTACGCACACACACTGTACGCACACACACACACACACACACATATCCTCACTATACAGACACACTCATCGTACACACACACACACTCACAGACTGACCATACATGCACACTCACTCACACACACTTACAATACACACACACACACACACATACTTTCTGTACGCAAATATAAGTATAATCATACCCATACAGTCCATGCACATACGTCCACTCACTCACAGCATACTCACTCTCTCACTATAAACACAAGCTCACTGTACATGTATACAGACACACACACACATGCAGACACACACTCTCACACACACACACACACACGCGCGCGCACACACAGTCACACACATTTACATGCCCTTTCCCCCTCACTCTCTCACACCCCCACACAGGGCAGTAGTTTCCCAGGCTGGGTGATGTAAGTGTGGGGGGTAACACGGTCTCCACAGGGTCACTTCCTGTGGGTTATAAATAGAGCGATATGGGATGGGGGGGCGGGGGAGGCGGGGGGGGGCGGGGGTTCGGGCCCCTCTCTGGAGAGCGGAGAGGAAACGTTTCTCACTGAGGAGGAAACGATTGAAACTGAGGGAGAACTGAAAACAAGCACACGCAGCGGGAAGCCGAATCACACATCACTGTCACTTAAACACTTAACCGCTCTGACTCCTCCTTTACCCACGATGCACCGGCACAAAGGCCAGGAGCGATGGCCCGACCTGAGACGCTGTTCCCCCCATCTCTGCCTCTGTCTCGACTCTCTGGCCCGCGCAAAGCCTTCTAGCGCTATGCAAAACCAGTAACACGACCAGTGATTGGTGTGTGGTATTTGTTGTGCACCAATCGTTGGCTGCGTTATTAGTTTTGCGCATGCTAATGAGGTCCTGGATGTCTTCTGCAGGGTTTCAGGGACACAACTGCGAGGTGAACGTGGACGACTGCCCCGGACACAAGTGCATGAACGGAGGGATCTGTGTGGACGGGGTCAACACCTACAACTGCCAGTGTCCCCCTGAGTGGACAGGTACCCCACACGCTGGCATGTCTGTGTGTGTGTGTGTGTGTGTGTGTGTGTATGCGCCCGTGTGTATGTGTCTTTAATGTGTGTATGTGTGCATTTTAGTGTCTGCCTCTATAAAGTGTGTGTGTGTGCGTTTTAGTGTCAGCATGTATAAAGTGTGTTTGTGCGTTTAGTGTCTGCCTCTATAAAGTGTGTGTGTGTGCATTTCAGTGTCAGTGTGTATACAGTGTGCGTTTGTGCGTGCGTTCCAGTGTCTGCGTGTATACAGTGTGTTTGTGCGTTTAGTGTCTGCATGTATAAAGCGTGTGTGTGCGTGTGTGTGCTCACAGGCCAGTACTGCGTGGAGGATGTGAACGAGTGTCTGATGCAGCCCAACGCCTGTCACAACGGCGGCACCTGCTTCAACACCATCGGCGGGCACACCTGCGTGTGCGTCAACGGCTGGATCGGAGAGGACTGCAGCGAGAACATCGACGACTGCGCCACGGCCGTCTGCTTCAACGGCGCCACCTGCCACGACCGCATCGCGTCCTTCTTCTGCGAGTGCCCCGTGGGAAAGACAGGCGAGTCGCGCCCGCACCTCAACACACACACACCTCAACACACACACGCGCGCCTGAGCGCTGTCTCACCTGAACACACACACGCGCCTGAGCGCAGTCTCACCTGTACACTGCACACTGCGCACTGCTGGGCCTACGGACCTCAACACACACACCTGAGCGCCGGCTCGCCCGTACACTGCACACTGCGCACTGCTGGGCCTACGGACCTGAACACACACACACACGCGCCTGAGCGCCGGCTCGCCCGTACACTGCACACTGCGCACTGCTGGGCCTACGGACCTGAACACACACACACACGCGCCTGAGCGCCGGCTCGCCCGTACACTGCACACTGCGCACTGCTGGGCCTACGGACCTGAACACACACACCTGAGCGCTGTCTCACCTGTACACTGCTGGGCCTACTGACCTGAACACACACACACGCGCCTGAGCACCGTCTCGCCTGTACACTGTCTCACCTGCACACCTCACACTAACCTGTACGCTCTCACCCGTTCACTGCACACTAACCTGCACACTGTCTCACCTGTACACTGCACACTAACCTGCACACTGTCTCACCTGTACAGTGTCACACCTGTACACTGCACACTCAGATAGTCGGTCCTACAGACCTGAACACTCTTACCTTTACAGCTGAACACGGTTACCGTTACTCACCGCCTCACACGTATCCGGTCTCACTGAACGCGGTCTGGTCTGTGTGCTGTGAAGGCAGGGGTCTGACTGTGTTGGGCTGTGTTCACACAGGGCTGCTGTGTCACCTGGACGACGCGTGCGTCAGTAACCCTTGCAACGAGGGGGCCGTTTGCGACACCAACCCCATGAACGGCAGAGCCATCTGCACGTGCCCGCCGGGGTTCGTGGGCGGGGCCTGCAACCAGGATATGGACGAATGCTCCATCGGTAAATCTGACTTCCTGTGTGTGTGTGTGTTAAAAATGGTGTGCATGGGTTCATAAGTGTATATTATTTATGTATGCGTTAATGAACATTTGTATATGCTTGTGTGTCTGTGTGTGTATTCATACGTGTGCAAAAGAATGTGTCTATGGGTTCTTAAGTGTATGTTGTTTATGTGTGTGTGTGAATTAAAGTGTGTGTATATGTGTTTGTGTGATATATATGTATGTGGGTGTGTGTGTGTGTGAGTGCATGTTTGTGTCTGTGCGAGTGTGTGAGAGTGTGTGTGTGTGCATGTGCTTGTGCACGTGTGTGTGTGTGTGTGTGCGCATGCATGTGTGTGTGTGTGTGCGTGCGCGTGCATGCGTGTGCTTACTGCCCTCTCCTTGCATGCAGGTGCTAACCCGTGTGAGCACTTTGGCAAGTGTGTGAACACAGAGGGCTCCTTTCAGTGCCAGTGTGGGCGGGGCTACACCGGCCCTCGCTGTGAGATTGACATAAACGAGTGCCTATCCATGCCCTGCCACAACGACGCTACCTGCCTGGACCGCATCGGAGAGTTCACCTGCATCTGCATGCCAGGTACCAGCCTGCTCTGCAGCCCTGATTGGCCAGGGCCTTAGTCCCGACACTGCCGGGTGGGCGGGGCATGTAGTACGAGGCCACGGATAGGAGCGGGGAGGAGAGACGGGGGAGTGTTCTGAATACTAATGAGCTGCAGACTGGTGGGAATTAGTGCCGCGACAATGGATCAGCTCAACAGAGAGCGAGCGAGAGAGAGAGAGAGAGAGAGAGAGAGAA
>NC_049217.1:26858618-26862888 GCF_013347855.1 Anguilla anguilla | reverse complement strand
GTTAAGAAAATGGAAGCATTTCCACATTCTGTTGTGTGCGTAGAACCAGAGGTCAGGGGTCAAAATGAGTTAAAAGTGAATTTCACGCCGACGCCAGGAATGATTTCTTCATTCAGAATTGCAACTGAAGGGCCTAGCATCCTGCAATAGGCAGCGGACAAAGACACTCTGCGATTCTGAAAGATCAAACCCCACACACGCGCGCAAACCCGCACACGCACACGCACACGCGCGCAAACCCGCACACGCACACGCACAAGCACGCATGCACACGCACACGCACTCACGCGTTCATGCACACACCCACGCACTTACACATATAAACATACACACACACACACGCACAAACACACGCATGCACACATACACATACACACACATACACACAGGCCCGCACTCACGCATGGACCTACACATACACACACGCGCACGCACACACACACACACACCTGCACCCCCGCACTCACACTGTGACTTTGCTGTGATTGATGCAGATACGAAAAGCAAATGAAACCGATGAGCTAATGTTGATTGCATGACCCGTCCTAGACATTCTTCCAACAAAAACCAGCAAAAATAGCAGGCGCACACACACACACACACACACACTCACTCATACCCACACACACACACACATAAGCTTACACACACAGATTTCCCCGAGGACATCGTTCTTTGGGACTAACTGCTTGTATAAACAGCAAAGGTTAAAAGCCGCTTTAGGCAGTCATATTATTTTGGTGGTGAATGGAAAAATCCCCCCCCCCCAGCTCTGTTGCGGCCCCTGGAGATAGACAAATAAGGGTCCTGACTGGGGGAACGATGTGAAAAGTCACTTTATGAAAAAAAACAGAGTCAAAAAAGAGCAGAGGAAGCAGAGGCAACATTTTCCCACACTGCTGCACAGCAAACCAGCGAACCGCTCCCACAACCAGCGAACCAGCGAACGGCTCCCACAATCACGCGACCGCCCCTTCAACCTAACTCCTGATAGAGCGACCGCCCCTTTAACTAAACTCCTGCTAGAGCGACCGCCCCTTTAACCGAACTCCTGCTAGAGCGACCGCCCATTTAACCAAACTCCTGCTAGAGCGACCGCCCCTTTAACCGAACTCCTGCTAGAGCGACCGCCCCTTTAACTGAACTCCTGCTAGAGCGACCGCCCCTTTAACCGAACTCCTGATAGAGCGACCGCCCCTTTAACCGAACTCCTGCTAGAGCGACCGCCCCTTTAACCGAACTCCTGCTAGAGCGACCGCCCCTTTAACCGAACTCCTGCTAGAGCGACCGCCCCTTTAACCGAACTCCTGCTAGAGCGACCGCCCCTTTAACCGAACTCCTGCTAGAGCGACCGCCCCTTTAACCGAACTCCTGATAGAGCGACCGCCCCTTTAACCGAACTCCTGATAGAGCGACCGCCCCTTTAACCGAACTCCTGCTAGAGCGACCGCCCCTTTAACCGAACTCCTGCTAGAGCGACCGCCCCTTTAACCGAACTCCTGATAGAGCGACCGCCCCTTTAACCGAACTCCTGATAGAGCGACCGCCCCTTTAACCGAACTCCTGCTAGAGCGACCGCCCCTTTAACCGAACTCCTGCTAGAGCGACCGCCCCTTTAACCGACCTCCTGATAGAGCGACCGCCCCTTTAACCAAACTCCTGCTAGAGCGACCGCCCCTTTAAACCGAACTCCTGCTAGAGCGACCGCCCCTTTAACCGAACTCCTGATAGAGCGACCGCCCCTTTAACCGAACTCCTGCTAGAGCGACCGCCCCTTTAACCAAACTCCTGCTAGAGCGACCGCCCCTTTAACCGAACTCCTGCTAAGAGCGACCGCCCCTTTAACCGAACTCCTGATAGAGCGACCGCCCCTTTAACCGAACTCCTGCTAGAGCGACCGCCCCTTTAACCAAACTCCTGCTAGAGCGACCGCCCCTTTAACCGAACTCCTGCTAGAGCGACCGCCCCTTTAACCGAACTCCTGCTAGAGCGACCGCCCCTTTAACTGAACTCCTGCTAGAGCGACCGCCCCTTTAACCGAACTCCTGCTAGAGCGACCGCCCCTTTAACCGAACTCCTGCTAGAGCGACCGCCCCTTTAACTGAACTCCTGCTAGAGCGACCGCCCCTTTAACCGACCTCCTGATAGAGCGACCGCCCCTTTAACCGAACTCCTGCTAGAGCGACCGCCCCCACAGGGGGGCGAGCAGCAGATAGGGCTGCCGTCGCTCCTGGCTGTGTGAATGGCGGCCTCGCTGCGCTCTGGCGTTCTTTCTGTTCGTTGGATGCGTTCGCCGGGCGATAAATCCCACACGCCTCCCCCGGCAGGGGCGCGTTTTCGCGCTGCTGGATCCGAGCGGCTCTGATGGCTTCCAGGCACCGCAGCACGGCCCATCAGCCAGGGAGGGCCATTTTTCTGAACCGCAACGCAGACCCGGCCCTTAGAGGTACACCGGCATTTCTGCACTCAGAAACACAGGCGAGGAAACCCTTAATCCTTTAAGGTTGTGTGAGGTCACAAACACGCGATTAGAATGTTCAGAACTGAACATTCTGACGCTGATGTCACAATCGCTGCTGGTGACTGAACGTGATGGGGTTAGTAGAACGCTGACTTTTTGAAGAAGAAAAAAAAAGTATCCAAAAATCCCACTTTTCAACTCTTTAAAGGGTTAAATACAGTATATATTGCTAAATATTATTTATTTATTTATTTTTAAACTGTTTTGCCACATCTGGTGTAACAGTAAATTCATGTGCTGTGATTTCCGTGTTAAAATCATGATTCAGTTGTGTGATTGCGAAACCCCTGCAGATAAAGCCCCCCCCCACCCCACCCCGGCCTGTCCTGCCCCCACACTCAGGCACGGAGGAGGAGATCGCCCAGGCTGCTTGCAGGGCAGCAGCAGGTGTGGCAGTGGAGCTCCGAGCGTGACCGATGCCTCACAATGGGGCGGCGGCATGCCAGCGTCACGGGGACTCCTGCCCCCCCCACACCCCCACCCCAGGTATGCTGATGTTCCCTCGCCCTGTGGGGGGAGGAGTGGGGGCCCTGAGTGAGTGGGTACAGCCGGCGCTCCTGAGGGGGGGGGGCTGCAGTTTGGGGGCGAGCGGCGCCTCCTCTCCGCCCTGCCCCTCCCTGCCGCAGCTGCTGGAAGCTCCGTCCGTGACGTAGTGCTTTAGCGCGTTAACGCGCTCTGGGGCGTGGGGGGGGGGCGTTGGGGCGTGGGGGGGGGGGCGTCGGCCGCGCTGCGGGGGGATTTACGCGCAGTTTGCGCAGTGATTTCACGCCTCCCGCCCCACTGTAACACCAGGGCTGAGAGTACAGCCTGCCTGAGTGTGTGTGCAGACACGCATGTACGTACACACACACACACGTACACACACACACACACAAACACTCACAGGCGCACACACACACAGGCACACACACACACACACACACTCTCTTTCACAGACACACACACACACACACACACACTCTCTCTCTCACAGGCACACACACACACTCTCTCACGGGCACACACACACACACACACACGCACACTCTCTCTCTCACAGGCACACACACACACACACACACACTCTCTCTCTCACAGGCACACACAGGCACACACCCACACACACACACACAAACACTCACAGGCACACACACACTCACAAACACTCACAGGCGCACACACAGGCACTCTCTCTCACAGGCGCACACACACGCACACTCTCACAGGCACACACACACATGCACACACACACGTACACTCTCACAGGCACACACACACACACGCACACACACTCTCACAGGCACACACACACACACACACACTCTTTCACAGACACACACACACACACACACACACTCTCTCTCACAGGCACACACACACACTCTCTCACGGGCACACACACGCACACAGGCACACACACACTCTCACAGGCACACACACACACACACACACACACAAACACTCACAGGTGCACACACAGACACACACACACACACTCTCACAGGCACACACACACACACACACTCTCTCACAGGCACACACACACACACACACTCTCTCTCTCGCAGGCACACACACACACACACTCTCTCTCACGGACACACACACACACACACACACACACACACACACACACTCTCTCTCTCTCACACACACACACACACACACACTCTCTCTCTATCTCACAGACACACACACACACACACTCTCTCACAGGCACACACACACACACACACTCTCTCCCTCACACACACACACGCACACAGGCTC
>NC_049217.1:26843618-26853618 GCF_013347855.1 Anguilla anguilla | reverse complement strand
GATTGTCATTGCGATTGTGGTTTTCGGTGTGATTAACCAGGTGCGCTTGTACTGACGCGCACCGCGTGTGCGTTTCCACGGCCGCAGTTCTGCACACGGAGCAAGTCGCTGATGAAGCGGCGCTTCTGTGATTCAGCTCCAGCTGAACAGAGCGCCTGTGTTCTGATTGGATCGGTGTGGGGGCGGGGCCGCAGTGTCAGGGCGGGGTCCCCCGGGTCACGGGTAGTGGGTGCTCCGAGCCGCTGACCTCCGACCCGCTCCGGGTGCCCCTGCCAGCATTCATGCCCCGGGGCAGAGCCTCGGCGCTGGGAAAGAGGTGGCCTGCGTGCCCCCTGAGCACCCGAAATGCACATTCCCCACCACCATGCTCCCACACAGGGAACATTATTCTCCCCATCGCTCCCACTAAATTCCCAATAAGCAATTTCCATTACTATTTCAGGGACAGAAATACAGCCCGGCTTCTCTAACACAGTCCGGTGCTCTGCGCTGCTGAGAGCTCTAACACAGCCCGGTGCTCTGCGCTGCTGAGAGCTCTAACACAGCCCGGTGCTCTGCGCTGCTGAGAGCTCTAACACAGCCCGGTGCTCTGCGCTGCTGAGAGCTCTAACACAGTTCTGCTCTCTTTCCTGCTCTAACACAGTCAGATCTCTGTGCTGCTGAGAGCTCTAACACAGTCAGATCTCTGTGCTGCTGATTGGTATAGAGACACAGAGACTTACTTTACAGGGAGGATTACTTTACAGGACTCTAAGCAAAAAAGCTAATCATCTGGAAAAGGGACAGATTCATGCACACACACACACACGCAAACACTTAAATGGAATGCATATGCCAGCAAGACAATTTAGCTATCCAAAATGTAGACATATATAAAAAAGCTATATAGCATTCTCCAACAAACTTTAAAACCAAGCTTAATTTTGTGGAAAATGAGATGAATAAATTCCATTAAAACAACCACAGTCCACTGTAGAGAGAGAGAGGAAGAGAGAGAGATGGAGATGGGCCTCATCGTGGGGAACGTGAGCCAACATACAGAGGCGTTTGTGTTTGTGTTCTGATCTCGATCTCGATAGAAGTGGCCGCGCTGTGTGTGTGTATGCGTGGGTACATTAGAGTGCGTGTGTATCTGCGCAGTGTCTGTAAATGAGTGCATGCGTAGGGTTTATGTGTGTGCCTGTGTGACTGTGCTTTGTGTGTGTTTGTGTGGGGTGAGCATTTGTGAATGGGTGTGTGTGTAGTATGTCAGTGCATTTGAACGTGTGTGTGTATGTGTGTGGGTGTGTGTCTACAGTGTGTGTGTGTGTAGTATGTCAGTGCATCTGAACATGTGTATGTGTGTGTGTGTATGTGTGTGGGTGTGTGTCTACAGTGTGTGTGTGTTTACAGCGTGTGTGTACAGTGTGTGTGTATGTGTGTGTACAGTGTGTGTGTAGTGTGTGTGTGTGTTTAAAGTGTGTGTGTAGTGTGTATGTGTAGTGTGTGTATGTGTGTGTACTGTGTGTGTAGTGTGTATGTGTAGTGTGAGTGTGTGTGTGTGTGCGTGTGCGTGTACACTGCAGTCAGGTTGTGTAGTGCTCGTACTGGATACACAGCGGACTGGAGCTGAGCTGAGCTCTGTCTGGGATGGAAGCCCTCGCTGTTCCGCCCTGTCTGGGCACAGCAACGCTGGCTGAGTTTCCCCAGGAAGCGCTCTTCTCCTCTGGATATATTATTACTGCATTTATGCGTCCTCACTTCCTGCTGAGCCATCCTGGCGCAGCGACCTCTCCCTGTGTTATAGTTGGAAGTCTCTGTGTTGCGAAAGTGTGGTCTCTCTCTCTCTCTCTGTTTCTCAGCATGGAGTTTGGTGCCGGCATTGCACCAGAGTGGGTCTCAGTGTTATGTTGGCGTGTTGCGCAACTCTGTCATAACAGTGCGGTCTCTCCCTCCATCTCAGAGGTGTGGTCTCTCCCTCCCTTTGAGATGTGTGGTCTCTCTCTGTCTCACAGCGGTGTGTGGAGTGACTGTGTTACAGGGGGGTGGTCTCTCTGTCTCACAGCGGTGTGTGGAGTGACTGTGTTACAAGGGGGTGGTCTCTCTGTCTCACAGCGGTGTGTGGAGTGACTGTGTTACAGGGGGGTGGTCTCTCTGTCTCACAGCGGTGTGTGGAGTGACTGTGTTACAGGGGGGTGGTCTCTCTGTCTCACAGCGGTGTGTGGAGTGACTGTGTTACAGGGGGGTGGTCTCTCTGTCTCACAGCGGTGTGTGGAGTGACTGTGTCACAAGGGGGTGGTCTCTCTGTCTCACAGCGGTGTGTGGAGTGACTGTGTTACAGGGGGGTGGTCTCTCTGTCTCACAGCGGTGTGTGGAGTGACTGTGTTACAGGGGGGTGGTCTCTCTGTCTCACAGCGGTGTGTGGAGTGACTGTGTTACAAGGGGGTGGTCTCTCTGTCTCACAGCGGTGTGTGGAGTGACTGTGTTACAGAGGGGGTGGTCTCTCTGTCTCACAGCGGTGTGTGGAGTGACTGTGTTACAGGGGGGTGGTCTCTCTGTCTCACAGCGGTGTGTGGAGTGACTGTGTTACAGGGGGGTGGTCTCTCTGTCTCACAGCGGTGTGTGGAGTGACTGTGTTACAGAGGGGGTCGTCTCTCTGTCTCACAGCGGTGTGTGGAGTGACTGTGTTAGAGGTGTGGTCTCTCTGTCTCACAGCGGTGTGTGGAGTGACTGTGTTAGAGGTGTGGTCTCTCTGTCTCACAGCGGTGTGTGGAGTGACTGTGTTACAGGGGGGTGGTCTCTCTCTGTCTCACAGCGGTGTGTGGAGTGACTGTGTTAGAGGTGTGGTCTCTCTGTCTCACAGCGGTGTGTGGAGTGACTGTGTTACAGGGGGGTGGTCTCTCTGTCTCACAGCGGTGTGTGGAGTGACTGTGTTACAGAGGGGGTGGTCTCTCTGTCTCACAGCGGTGTGTGGAGTGACTGTGTTACAGGGGTGGTCTCTCTGTCTCACAGCGGTGTGTGGAGTGACTGTGTTACAGGGGTGGTCTCTCTCTGTAATCGAGAAGCCGTCTCCAGGGTCTCCTGGGCCTGTAGTGAAGCTGAAGACGCGCTGATGGGGAAATCGCTTTCCAGCAGTCCGGCCAGTGACAGCAGGGATAAGTAAACACACGGCACCCTGGGAAATGAATGAATCAGAGGGGATAGGACGCCGGTCGCTGCTGTTCTTTCTCTCTTTTTCGCGCTGTTTGGACGGACGTGAGAACAGCGAGGAGCGAGTGAGAGAGAAAAAATCTGAGAGAGAAACTGAAACAGGCGAAAAAGAAAGGGGGAATAGAAGGAGAGAGAGGACAAGGAAGGGCAAAGGGAGTGAAGGAGAGGTAGAGGAGGAGGATAAAGACGGGAGAAAGAGGGGGAGAGGGGAGGGGTAGACGCCGGGGAGTGTGTGGTGGTTGGCTGTCCTCCAAAGTGGGCGAGGCAGGCAGCCGTGGGAGAGAAGGAGCTACAAGCAAACACCTGGCAGAGGACTGGGTCACCTACACACACACACACACACACATACACACACGCACACACACACACACACACACATACGCACTATACGCACACACACACACACACATACTCGCACACACACACACAATCACACACACACACATACGCACTATACGCACACACACACACACGCACAAACACTACACACGCACACACACACACACACACGCACAAACACTACACACGCACACACACACACACATAGGCACAAACACTACACACACACACACACATACGCATTATACGCACACACACACACAATCACACACACACACACACACACACATACGCACTATACGCACATACACACACACACACACACATACGCACAAACACTACACACGCACACACACACACACATATGCACAAACACTACACACACACACACACACACACACATACGCACTATACGCACACACACACACACACACGCACTATACGCACACACACACACACACACACAAACACTATACGCACACAGACACACACATATATACACACACACAAACACATCTATACACACACACACACACACACAAACACACCTATACACACACATAAATGAGTAGCATGTGTGTGGGAAAAGTAGTTTGCGTAGGTATTTTTGGGATCTATAGAGTCATGTGGGAGTAGTGTGAGCAGGTAGAACAAGGGCAGAATAACAACAACAAAAGTTGATGTCTGTTGTACATCTAATACCTCTGTCAGCTTCACACCTGTTACATGATTTGTGTCGCTACGGTTACACGACTCCCTGTACCCCCCCGTCTGACAGAAGAGGGCTGTTTCCTGTGGTTTTACCCCCCTGCCTGACCCCCTCGGTGGCCTGCACTGACCCCACTCTAAAGGGCTTTCACACCCCATTACCGCACTGAAAAGAGGGGTATCAGCTTTCCCCAGCAGGGCGGCTCCCAATCCTTCAGTTTCGCTCTTCCCTCCCCCCCCCCCCCCCCCCCCCCTCTTACCTGCACTCAGGTGATTGGAGATCTGATCGGGTGTCGAGCGGGTTAGCGGGTTAGCGGGGTAGCGAGAGTGGTGAGGTGTGTGTGTTTTTTTTTTTCTGCGAAAACTCATTTGTCTCACTCGAGCTCGGGCCCGACGCTTTTTCTTTTTTTTAACAGTCACGACGACAAACAGCCAACCGCTCTGCGGAAAGAAAAAAAAAAAAAACGTTTCCCTGGCGTGTCTGAACAGACCCTCGGTCCGTTTGATTTCCCGACGTCAGCCTCGACGGGGCGAGCCGTCCGGTGGGGCCCCTCCCACCTTTTTTGCCGCGAGCGGCGAGATAAGGAAGCCGAGCGTAAGTTCACACGCCGCGCCATCGCAAACCGACTTTTTTTCGGGAGCCGGAGTGGCTGCTCCCCGTGGCTGCTCCCCGTGGCTGCTGCTGAGGCGCTTCAAACGGGCGGGGCGGCCTTCGGGCGCAGGGAACTAACAATCAGAAACGAGAGACAGCGAGCAGTTAGCTGGGCCTCGGCTCTGTCTTTCAGGAAATCGCATCACGTTACATTACAGTACATTACATTACATTACAATACATTACATTACATTACATTACAATACATTACAATACATCACATCACGTTACATTACATTACAATACATTACATTACAATACATTACAATACAATACATTACAATACATTACAATACATTACAATACATCACATCACATTACATTACATTACAGGCATTTAGCAGACGCTCTTATCCAGAGCGACTTACACAACTTTTTGCACAGCATTTACGTTGCATCCGTTTATACAGCTGGATACATATATGCCGCAGCAATATTGGTTAAGTATCTTGCTCAGGGGTACAATGGCAGCGCCTAACTCAGGAATCGAACCAGGTCCTTACCCATCGTGCTACACTGCCGCTTCAGACTAAGAATGTCTTCACAGGGGTTCCTGGTGAACGCTGTTGGGAATCAGAGCGGCTGTTACCCCCGAGCTCTGTGGAGCGTGCTCAGTCATGCATTTGTAAACAGCTCGGAGGCACAGCTCGTGATTTTGTTACATATATCCTCCTGGGACCCGCCAGCTCATTTCTGTCCCCTGTGGGGACACAAGTGAGTCTCAAGAATCATGAAGCTGCACTTCAAGTGTGTAAATAAAAAATAAAATAAGGTAAAAGTAAAATGAACAATATTTTTTGAAAACATTTTCCCTACGTTTTTGTTATCCAAAGGCGCTGGTATTATTCTGTCAAAAATACTTCTGCCGGATCCCAGGAAGACGTGCGCTGGATAGGTGAGACAGCGAGAAGCCCATGAGTGTGATGAGAGGAGCCAGATAAATGATTCAGTGTGTTACGTCCCCTGCCTCTGCTTGCCTGGGTGGTGCAGGTGGAGGTAGTTGCTTAATTACCTAATTGCCTGATTGCCTCCGCCTGCCTGTGGCCCAATATAAGCCCAGTAGTATGAGGCAGAAGAGATTCTGCTTTTGGGGCTTGTGTGGACATCTTTGGTTTTGTGAACGCTGTGTTTTCGTTTGTTTTAGTTTGTGCCTTAGTTTGCGATTTCGATTAATAAATGTCTGGGTTTGTGTTTAGGTCAGTTTCAGTTTGTTTTTTTGGTTTGGTGCGTTCGTTTGGCTTCTCTCTGCACGTAAAATGGGGCGCGCTTTATTGGGCAGGACACGCAATTCGGCTGGCACGCAAAGCAGAGACATTTAAGGCAAGGGAACGCGCAACTATGGTCTTATCTCCGGGCGGTTTCTGGAGCAAATTAGCCGAAGCAAAACAAACCGAAAACGGTTTACGGGAATGGCCTTTGCGTCCGTTTTTTGAAGTCGCGTAAGCGCAGGAGCTGATCCAAGATTTTTTTTTTATTTCGAAGGTGGGGTCCGCTCTGAACGTCCCTCCTACTCATTGTGTTTTTAGTGTTTTTGTTGTTTTTACAATGTACTCACGTTCAAATCATCATAGGGCCTATTCATTTTTATGTTTTTTAATTATATTTTGCCCATGAAAGAAAGAAAGAATGCTTATTAAAATGTCAACACAGACTAAATTCAAGCATAATTAAGCATGTCTGGTTACTCAAGTTATCACTTGAAAGTCCATTTAAGAGTAAAAGTGGCTATTCTCAAAAGAAGCCCTGGCCCTCCCTTGTGAAAAGATTGGGGACCCCTGCTCTAAAACATGAAAATATTTACAGCTTATTAAAATTCTGGGATTGCAACTGCGGTCGGAACAAAAACCAAGCGTACGCAGTGGACCCCCAGGACCGAGTTTGAGAAGCACAGCTCCGCGGTCTGAGTTCCCAGGCTGCTGTCTCCAGGCCTGGACCCGGTCAGGATCCGTCTCCAGGCCTGCACTCGGCCAGGGTCCGTCTCTGCTTTGTGTCGCAGGCGGTGAGAAGATGCAGGGGCCTCTTCAGTGTCAGATAATGATGGCGTCCGGCCTGCGTGCAGGCTGCATTGTCCCAACGGCCCAATTAAGAGTCTGTTTGTTTTATTATTTGGGTTACGCACTGATTTGCAGCCGGTGAGCGGTGCTGATCTGAGCATGGCGTAAGTTTGAATTATAGAAAGTTTCAGCGCCTGCTGACCGTGGAAGCTCTTTTCTGGGTTCATTTAGTGAGTTTCTGCTTCTAAACTGTAGCACAACTTTGGGACTTTTTAGATGCGAGATTTTGCTGCTCTTTATCTATATATTTATTGTAAATTGAAACAGATATATTATTATTAGCCAGCACGCTGTATATATAGTTCATATTTCCAAATATATTTGAGAGCTTTCAACCTTGCACAGAGTACAGAGGCAAAATTTGAAATCCTAAATTTCAGGCATATACAGTGCAGCATGTAACTAATTGGACAGTGATACAATTTTTGTTGTTTCGGCTCTGTACTACAGCACATTGAACATTGAAAATATGAATATGAGCTTAAAGTGCAGGCCATCAGTTTTAACGCAAGCATGTTTACATGCATATCAGAGTAACCTGCGCTTTTTATACATGGACCCCCATTTTAGGGGACTAGAAGTAACTGGACAATGGGCTGCTCACCAATTTGTCATTGTGTCATTCGTTCATGTACAGGAAAGCCAGTACCATTTATATTAGGAGTCTGTTGGTGTTGTTATCTTTCAACTTGAGGACCCTTAGAAGTGTCAATGCCAGTAAAGCAGGCCATCATCCACCCAGCACCCCCCCCCCCCCCCCCAAATGAACTATTTCAATCACAACACAAAATCATTAACACACATTGCAAACAACAACATTTTTAGTTCTCCATTCGAAAGTACATTGCGTTCAAATACTTCATAATGTTGACATGGGTTAATGTCATTATAACTGCGGAAATTCCATTTCGTTCCATGCGGTCAGAATGAGTCTGAGAACTATACTTACTTGGTGAGATTGGGATCTTTTTCCACACTTCATCACATTTGTGCTTTTTTCAAAGATAGTGTTTATCTTTTATCTTTGTTGCCAGGGCCCAGTTCTGACAGTATTGCTCAGGAAACCGTACCACTTGTTGTTTGTGACGGCAGGACCATGTAATCAGCACGGATTTGACTTCCGTGCTGAAGAGTGTGCCGGACTCAGATCACACAGCTGTTTCACACCTGTTTCTCTGTCATCGTTCCTTCCCTCCGCTATCCTTTCTTTCTTGCCTTTTCCTCTCTAGCGCCTTCTTCCTCTCATCTCCAGGTATCCGAGGCAGCTGTAAGAACGATAAGCTGCTCTGTTGTGTAGAGTGTTGTGTAAGTCGCTCTGGATTAAGAGCGTCTGCTAAATGCCTGTAGTGTAATGTAACGTGATGTAATGTGATGTAATGTAATGTAAGGCTCTGCAGTCATTTGTCAGTAAAACAAATTCTCCTTCAGCATAGTATCCATCGCTCGCCATCCCCTATCACTTTCCCCGAGTTTGGGGGGTCCATTCTGGGCCAGGTGAGGGTGGGTGCTGGGCGCTCTGCTTCTTCCTCCCAGGGCGGTGAGCTCCTGCACTCTGACTGCTGAGGCACAGCGATGCCCTGCAGGCCCGAGGAGTGGAGACGGGACGGGACGGGACGGGACGGGAGGGGAGGGGACGGGAGGGGGGGATCAAAATCAGGCGGCAGCCCCCAGGATCGTAGTGAGTGATGGCTGCCAGGTGCAGGGCCTGCACATAAAGGAGGGGGGGGAGGGGGGGTGGTACGGGGAAGCATTCAGAGATCTTGTCACTGGATAGGGCCTAAGAGTGAATTGGAACCCCCCCCACCCCCCCCCCCACCCTCACTTCCTCATCTCCCACCCTGGTCCACAAACCCCTCCCCCATTTTCCCGGATCATGATTGCACCCCCCCCCCCCCCCCTTTCCCAGTCCACAATTGCAGCTCCACCCCCCCCCCCCGCCCTCCGGTCTGTGATTTCAATCGTTGTCACGGAAACAAAAGGGGGAGGGGCCCCGAACCACAATTCTGTATTAGGACCCCCTAAAATGTTGGGGGTGGCCCCAGCCAGGTGTGTGTTTGCCATGTTTGCCTGTTTCAGTGGCTGGCTTATGAGAGCAGGCTGAACGGGAGCTGACCTGGTCCTGTGTGCCGACAAAACTCTCCAAGAATGCGTCTGAGAACCACAGCGCCAAAGATAATGTTGTTGCATGTGCATTTCAATGTGTGCGAGTGTGAGTTATTTTCTCACCGTCGGTGTGTGTGTGTGTGTGAGAGAGAGAGAGACAGAGAGAGTGAGAGAGAGATGGAGAGAGTGAGTGAGTGGGTGTGTGTGAGAGAGAGAGAAAGAGAGTGTGTGTGTGTGTGTGTGTGTGTGTGTGTGAGAGAGAGATGGAGAGAGTGAGTGAGTGTGTGTGTGTGAGAGAGAGAGAGTGTGTGTGTGTGTGTGAGAGAGAAAGAGAGTGCGTGTGTGTGTGTGAGAGAGAGAGAGAGTGCGTGTGTGTGTGTGAGAGAGAGAGAGAGTGAGTGTGTGTGTGTGTGTGTGTGTGTGTGTGTGTGTGTACACAGTAAAATGTTCAGTGTTAAATCAACTCTTACAGAGTACATGTGGTCCATGTTGGACTCATATGTCCTCTGTTGGAGTTGAAATAACAATGGCCATCAGACATTAGTGTATGTGTGCGTCTAAGCTTATGGGTTTGGATTTGTAAAGCGGAGGTAGGAGTGTGCCTGCGTGTAAAATTCAGGTAGCCATGAGTTTGTGTGTGTGTGTGTGTGTGTGTGTGGACGCATGTATATGTGTGTGTGGGCAAGTTTTTAGATGTGTGTGTGTGTGTGTATGTGTGTGTTTGTGTGCCTGCCATCACATATTACGTTCTTGTCTGAAATCTCAGCGTCTCTGACTGCAGTCTGTGTCTGTAAATATCACTGTAGACTTAATTATGACTCTGGGAAGTTTTCCAACGGAAATTTCTGAATCAACATGATAGACAAACTGCTAAAGAATTTGATTGGCACATTACCATACCATTCTAGCGAGACTAGAATTGTAAATCCGATATGCTACAGTGGACTGTTTCAAT
>NC_049217.1:26783618-26838618 GCF_013347855.1 Anguilla anguilla | reverse complement strand
TCACCTTCTTAGTGCACTGTGGAGAAGGGGGGGGGGGAGAGGGGAGGAGAGAGATCTCATTATAAAATGTAAAAATACAGACAGAACATCAATGAGGGAACAGTGTGGAGGAGTGGAGGTCAGACTGAATCAGTCCTGGGGGTGGGGGGGTGGGGGGGGGGAAGCAGGTCTGTAGAGGGACAGCAGGTCTGTAGAGGGGAGAGCAGGTCTGTAGAGGGGAGATCAGGTCTTATAGAGGGACAGCATGGAGACTGAAGGATGCTTAGGCTAGGAAGAGGAGGGTCTGGAGAGGGGATGAGGGAGGGGCCAGAGAGATAGAAGGGGAGGAGACAGAGGAAGGGAGGTAACCCTGGTGATGGGAGACAGGGGGAGCACAGGTAACCTTGGTGGCGGGGGAGAAGGGGAGGGCAGTTGCTGACCCTAGCGATGTCCTCTGGGGTCTGCCCCATGGCCTCGAAGATGTCGATGGAGGACGGCAGGTAGACATCTTTAAAATAGCGCACGGTGTCAGCGTCCACACCTGGATACTCCATCTTTGAAATGTCCTCCATCATCTTCACCTCAAACTCTGTGTGCACAGGACCAGGCTCGATCATAGAGACACTGAAAGGAAGAAAGAGAGATTATTCTTATTATTCCATAACAGTTACAGAAATCTGTTTCATGCATGTCGTATCTAGACACTTACAGCTGAATTTTCTGAATATTCTGAGTCCAAGTATTTACAATGAGAGATATCACAAATATCAGAACTGAACAAGCTAAACCTTTGTGGTATAATATACAGTACATACTTTAATTTCATCTATTGCGCGCAACCTGACTGAAGCTGAAATGAATGCAAGCGATTATCTGTTTACCCATGCGAGAGTGGACGGAGTGTGGCACAGTGGGTAAGGAACTGCGCTTGTAACCGAAAGGTCGCAGGTTCGATTCCCGGGTAAGGACACTGCCGTTGTACCCTTGAGCAAGGTACTTAACCTGCATTGCTTCAGTATATATCCAGCTGTATAAATGGATACAATGTAAACTGCTATGTAAAAAAGTTGTGTAAGTCGCTCTGGATAAGAGCGTCTGCTAAATGCCTGTAATGTAATGTAATGAGTTGAGTGGAGGAGAATTAGTGACTCACGTAACATTGAACTTGAGCAGCTGCACTGCCAGACTCTCACAGAAACCTTCCATGGCAAACTTAGAGGCAGTGTAGACATCATTAAACACCACACCTGCGGGAGAGACAGTGGGTCTCCCATCATGCACTGCTCTCAGCTGACTAATACACTGGGGTCTCAAAATTTTTTCGAAATCTTTACCCATCATGCACTGAGGTCCTGTTACCGTAATAATGAACCCATCAGACACTGAGATCTGCACTGCTTTACCCATCATGCACCGGGGTGTGCTATTACATTCCTGGCTTATCATGAACTGGGGTGTGTTGCTGTCATCTTTTCTAGACATCAGCCACCGAGGTGTGCCTTTAAAGACTTCCTTTACCCATCATGCTTAGGGGCACGTACCCTGCAGGCCCATCACGCTGCTATTTAGCCATCACGCTAAATCTTTACCCATCATGCTTAAGGGGACGTACCCTGCAGGCCCATCACGCTGCTATTTAGCCATCACGCTAAATCTTTACCCATCATGCTTAGGGGCACGTACCCTGCAGGCCCATCACGCTGCTCATGACGACGATGTGCCCCGCCCGCCGCTTCTTCATGTCCGGCATCACTTCCTTGATCATGCGCACTGCACCGAAGAAGTTTGTCTCGAACACCTTCTTCATGTCCTCCATGTTGATGCTCTCAACCGGACCCAGCAGTCCTATCCCTGCATTATTAACTTAGGGAGAGAGAGAGCACAAAGTACGCTTAATACAGGTTCCCCTGTTTTAACTTACACGTGGAACACAACACTAAACTAAACGGGGAGTCCAGGTGATCACAGAGAGCGTGACAGGGCAGGTGAAGGTGGGAGGGCAGGTCTACATGGTGTGACCTGTGTTGCTTGGTTATGCCTGAAAGATCGGTGTTCCTGCAGGCTGCAGTTACTATGTTCAGCCACCAGGTGTCAGTGTCATCCTGCAGCCCCGTCAGCTCTCTCCAGCAGATGAAACTTGTCATCGAACAGACGGGGGAAAGCTGGGCTGAATGGAGGGCACTCACTGAGCACGTCCACGCGGCGGTCCTTCACGCTGTTGACGCACTGTTTGACGGACTCGTCGCTGCACACGTCCAGCGTCTGCAGCGTCAGCGTCTTCCCGTAGGCGTCGCCAGCGGCCTCCAGCAGCTTGTCCTTCCTCTTCAGGTCTCGCATGGTAGCGACCACTGGAAAGACAGACCCAAAACTGAGACTTCCTGAAACTCACTGCTGCCTCCCAGTGGACAAAAGCAGGAATTTAGGTGTCAAGTTTGTGTGACATTTCAACAGAAACGGATTATGTTAACACCAGATGCATGTTAACCCAGGTATAAACTTTCATAGTAAAGTGTAGCTGGGTTGTCACCTGGACACCTAGATGGCATTTCAACAACTTTTCTATCGCACAAATGCTCACTAGGCTACTGACACACTCATACACTGAGACCCACTCCAGGGTAGTATGAGGTCATTGCATTACATTCAGCAGACGCTCTTATCCAGAGAGACTTACACAACATTTTACACTGCATCCATTTATACAGCTGGATATATGCTGAAGCAATGCAGGTTAAGTACACTTTCTCAACAGTACAACGGCAGTGCCCTACCCGGGAATTGAACCTGTGACCTTTGGGTTACAAGACCAGCTCCTTACCCATTATACTACACTGCCGCCCCAGACCGCTGTCATACTGCGTACTGTTTGATCAGGTGAGGCTCAGCATGTGTTCACAAGTAAACAGTCTGGAAGGCAAGTTGCCAAATTCAGTGTTGACAGTGCAGTCCATAAATATTTGGACAGTGACACACTTATTATTTTGTCCCTGTACTCCATCACACTGGATTTGAAATGAAACAATGAATATGAGGTTAAAATGCAAACTGTCAGCCATTTTAAGGGTATTTACATTCATATCCAGATATCCACTTAGAAATTACCTAATTACAGACTTTTAAACACCGTTCCCCCATTTTATGGTACCAAAAGTGATTGGACTAATCTAATATTACATTCAATCTGATATCACTAATCTAATATCACAATTACTGCACAAAACAATTAACACATAAAAAAACAAGTTTTTAGTCCCCATTTGAAAGTACATTTACGGCATTTGAATAAAGCAAACGTGGATAATGTTACTGCGCCCAGGGAAATGCCATTTCGTTCTCCCGAAAGTGCCAGGCGGTTTGAAAACAATTGCGTATATTATCTACTGGGAGTTTTAAATAGGAGCGGCAGTGGACTACCACGCAAAAAATGTGGGACTTAGAATGCGCTGGATGAAGCGCTAATGTGCCAGTGTGGCCGGTTAGCTGCGGTGCAGTTTGTAGCGGAGCAGTGCTTCGCTTCCCAGCCAGCTGTGCACCCCCGAATGCTACTACGGCGTGTGTGTGTGCAAAAAAAAAGAGAAACTTTTTCGGAAAAGTTAAGAGTGCTATGGTGCAGCGGTAATGGCCAGCTCTGCCACAGCTTGTAACACAGAACTTTTAACCCTGAAAATTTTAACCCTGAATTACTTCAGTGTTTATCCAGCTATAATTGATATAATTGATAAAAATGAAAACTAAGTTAGAGTGTAATGTAACGACACACACAAATACACTGTGACTGAGAAGTACTGACACAAACTGGCACACTGGGACACTCACACAGTGAGACCTACTGACACACGCTGAGACTGAGACCCAAGACAGAGACCGAGACTGACCTTTACACAGACTAATCTACTGACACACTGCCTACATCACACACCCACTGACATTCACTCACACACCATCTGCTGGCCTGTCCGGTACGCTTTTTGGCGGAGAAATAAAACGGGGTCTGTTCTGCTGTTCCACTGGTTGATGTCACTGAGCTCAGCAGAGGTCAGAGCACAGCAGCCTCTCCTCACAAAGGGAAAAATTGTAATAGCAACAAGCTGGCCAGTGAGAAGGGGATTACTGCATTGCCCGTGCATGAGTAATGGGAAACTACTACCCCCCCCCCCCCACCCCCCTCCTCCTTGGCATTTAGGGCACCCTGTTCTGGGCCCCACATTACCAACCCTTACCCATAATCCACTGTAATCCTGCCGCTGTACACAGTAAAACAGGTGCAGACAAGGGCTTTAGGGGGTGTTGGCTTTTGATGTGTCGCAGAGGGAAGAAAGCAGGTCCATTGTGTTCTGAAACGGCTTGGAACATTTCTTAAGCGTTTATGGCTTTGGGACAGGCCAACGACTTCACAGCTTCGGGACAGGCCACAGGGGGGGAGACTGCAGGACTCCATGGACGCCCCGCTCTCTTAAACCCATCTCACCTGCAGCCTTAATGACATCATTACCTTCCCCAAACTGGAACTCCGTTTTTCTTTCTGATTGGCTCAAGTGTAAGTTCTCCACTTGCCCCACCCTCACCTGTCTGCCCTCACCTGTGCACCTGCACTGACAGGAGTGAAAACAGGACAGCACAGTACAGTGTGACTGAAGGTGACCAGTACAGTACAGTACAGTGTGACTGAAGGTGACCAGTACAGTACAGTACAGTACAGTGTGACTGAAAGTGACCAGTACAGCACAGTACAGTGTGACTGAAGGTGACCAGTACAGTACAGTACAGTCTGACTGATGGTGACCAGTACAGTACAGTGTGACTGAAGGTGACCAGTACAGTACAGTACAGTCTGACTGAAGGTGACCAGTACAGTACAGTGTGACTGATGGTGACCAGTACAGTACAGTACAGTGTGACTGAAGGTGACCAGTACAGTACAGTACAGTGTGACTGATGGTGACCAGTACAGTACAGTCTGACTGATGGTGACCAGTACAGTACAGTGTGACTGGTGGTGACCAGTACAGTACAGTACAGTCTGACTGAAGGTGACCAGTACAGTACAGTACAGTGTGACTGATGGTGACCAGTACAGTACAGTACAGTGTGACTGAAGGTGACCAGTACAGTACAGTACAGTGTGACTGAAGGTGACCAGTACAGTACAGTACAGTGTGACTGATGGTGACCAGTACAGTACAGTACAGTCTGACTGATGGTGACCAGTACAGTACAGTACAGTGTGACTGATGGTGACCAGTACAGTACAGTACAGTGTGACTGATGGTGACCAGTACAGTACAGTACAGTACAGTGTGACTGATGGTGACCAGTACAGTACAGTACAGTCTGACTGATGGTGACCAGTACAGTACAGTACAGTGTGACTAATGGTGACCAGTACAGTACAGTACAGTGTGACTGATGGTGACCAGTACAGTACAGTACAGTACAGTGTGACTGAAGGTGACCAGTACAGTACAGTACAGTGTGACTGATGGTGACCAGTACAGTACAGTCTGACTGATGGTGACCAGTACAGTACAGTACAGTGTGACTGAAGGTGACCAGTACAGTACAGTGTGACTGAAGGTGACCAGTACAGTACAGTGTGACTGATGGTGACCAGTACAGTACAGTACAGTACAGTGTGACTGATGGTGACCAGTACAGTACAGTACAGTGTGACTGAAGGTGACCAGTACAGTACAGTCTGACTGATGGTGACCAGTACAGTACAGTACAGTGTGACTGAAGGTGACCAGTACAGTACAGTACAGTGTGACTGAAGGTGACCAGTACAGTACAGTCTGACTGATGGTGACCAGTACAGTACAGTACAGTGTGACTGAAGGTGACCAGTACAGTACAGTCTGACTGATGGTGACCAGTACAGTACAGTACAGTGTGACTGAAGGTGACCAGCTCGGGCGCCATATGGGGGCAGTTGGGGGTGGGGGGGTTTATTCTACGGGCCCTGGCTGACAGGGGCCCTCAAAATACTACATTAGACAAAAGGATTTTCTGGGGTGGTGGGGCCCAATGTGAGATCTTCACTTCATGGGCCTAAAGTTCCTGGTTTTGCCAATGGTGACCAGTACAGTACAGTGTCTATGAAGGTTGACCAGCACAGTACATTGTGACTAAAAGTGACCAGTATAGTACAGTCTATGTAAACTAGTTTGACCGAGCCTGGTTGATAAAAACCGTCCATGTTTTGTTGACAGCCCTGGCCTGGCCTGGCCTGACCTGTCAGAAAAGAACACCCAGTCACTGCAGTTCTGCAGTGGCAACGCGTGTTCCATTCTGCACAATCACGCACAGCACACAAAACTACATTTCCCTAGTAATCAATGACACATAAATGCTGCCGTCGTAAATACTCGCACAGGTGTTACAAGTTACAGTGTAGTGGTTAGTGAGAGCCGATAAATGTGATTTTCTTTTCACTCTCTTTTTTTTTCTTTAAAGACGGGTCAGCAGATAGTCCGCCCACACTTCATCCCCTGCTTTCCTCTGCTCAGGCAGGTAGAGAGCCAACAGGGCGACGGACCGAGAAGGGACCGCGGCTCCGAAGGTGTCATGGCGGGGATCGAACCCCCACCTGGGCGGAGAGAGACCCCTACATGGCCATAGCCGACCGCCCGACACACCCAACCCAAAAAGGTGGGGGGGGGGGTGAGTAAGTTAATATGAGGGTTCAGATCATGTTACAGTCACATTCTCAGTAGTGACCCCCTTGCATTGGGGGGACAAATGTACAGTATCACATAAATGTGTTTATAAATAAGAAGCCTTTCTGTCAACCATCAATGATCCTCAACCAATTGTGTGTGCATATATATATATATACATATATATATATATGTGTGTGTGTGTGCGTGTGTGTGCATGTGTGTGCCTGCCAGCATGCAAATGTTTGTGTATGTTTGAGTATGGGTGCATGCAAGTGATCATGTGTATGTGCGTGGTCTTATAGGTTGCAGGAAAGTACGTGTAGGCGCATTGTGGTTGATACCACGCCTAATCTTTATTAACCAAATAATGTCCATAAAATGGATTTATTGACCTTCCACTCAGGCTGGTGTATTTATAAACAATGACGTCACTCTAAAGGAATCATTAATACAACGGATGCATTGTGCCCTGTGTTGTGCTGCAGTAATACTTCACCATCATAATCGTGTAATTACGTAAGCCGTTCTGCAATGGGAGTTAGCTGACCTATCTCAAGTTGGCAAATGCCTCACGAATAACACGGCACCGATTTATTTCTGAAAGGAAAAACGGTTTCATCACCGAAAATTTCTGACACGCTCCAATTCCTCGGTCCCTGAAGTATTTCAAGCAACTTGTTTATGAGCTGTGTGCAACAGGCCAAAGTTCAACAAGTGTTATCGAGAGCGAGCGGGTTCATTATGAAGTAACCGGCCATCTCAGCGGTGAAGATAGTATTTTTCGCGATTATTAATTATAAGACCACTTACCCCGAACATATAAAATATCAATATTGGCATTGCACAAGGGGAAGGTGTGCGTATAGGAGGGTGGAAGACGCGCTTACAGACGTCATTCCAACTTTACTGCAGCGCAGTGCTACGGTGAACCCGGCTTGTACAGTTCACAAACTTTGTCCCTCTCTCAACACTCGCTCCAATGTGCTAACTATGCGCGCATTAGACACGGCTCTAAACCGGGCAGCGATCTACAATGCGCAGCGATAAAGGGAGCTTTGTAATGGAGAAGTGACTTGAAAGAGGGCTGGCAGTCTTGTATAATCCCCGGTTGGCAAGCGGCGGCCTCGCGGAGCCGTACCCTGGAGACTGCGCTTTCACATGATAATAGCACCGAGTCTCTCACGGGGGGAGAGAGGTCGACGATTTACAAGTAAAGACAGATTGGACACATTTGGAAAACAGTAGTACCATAAACGAATTTAAAGAAGAAAAAAAAACTACTTTTAAATAGACGGGGAAGGCGCAGGTACTTCCGCCTGTGAAAACGGAAAATATCGGTTTAAAGGTTTTCGAGTCCATATAAACTTATTTTACGACGTTTTAAGACGCCAAAGTAGCTGTAGCATGTTGTTTTAGAAAATGATAAAGAAAGGTTGTTTACCATAATATCGCTTCTTTTCATCCTTGGCCAGCATAACAGCGATCCGTAAACCAATCCCGGAGGAGCAACCGGTGATCAGCACAACTTTCTGTCCTTGGCTCGCCATGGCTCGTCTGGCCGAGTCCGTCTCAGCTGCAGTGTTGTGACCAGGGGAGTCTGACCACCGGGGCTTTAAAACTAAAGAGGATCATGCACCGAAGCGGCCATGTGAGCAAGTAATACAGTCACATGTTGGAGAGAATCAGCCCAATTATTGCAGAAACACCGCCGCTCCGTGCGCGCTCTGTGCGTAACTGCGAACCCGTGCACTCCACTGACTTGAGCGATTGCTGTGTTTTTCCCCCCACTTGTTTCTGTCTTTTCTTTTTTGCTGAACAGCACCATCTATTTGGAACATACGAAAACTTGCAGTGTAGCTCTGCTAGGGTTTTAAAACAATGGTGAGTTACTGGTACTAACAAAAAAAAAATCTTTCCTATTCCAGCACGTGCGAATCTTGTCGTGGCATCACTATAGGATCCACCCATGCAGACTATCTCCAGATACATGTCCACGAATCTTGTAATTTACCTTTTGCCAAACGTGGCTTTATGTCCTTTAAAGTTGATATGCACGAATGCGGGAAATTGGAAAACTCAATTCAACCAATTACATCCTTTACAAATTGTAAAGTGTAACTCGGCATGTGACTGCAGAGTGAATATAGTCAGGTAAAACATGAGGTCCGCTTGTTTTATGTTAACAAATCCTTAATATGAGTTTATTGCCCTCTCGATTACCATTGCAGGGTATTGTGCTATTGTGCTATTCGAATTGGACTCGTATCATCAGAGGATTTCTGTAATTACCTGTGCTTGCGTGAAGCTTACTCCAGTAATCGCAAATAAGGTTCTAATTCTCAGTGGAGTTTCTCGAACGAGGTTCGAAAATAAAACCGCATTATATATTACATTTTAAAAACACGATTTCACGAACTATTATGCATTGGCTGCCATGGATTACTGCTTCATAGGTTAATGCAATAGTATGGATTATACATGCTGCTGCCACATAATTCACTTGTGGGAATAACAGTTCGAGTTTGCTTTAACGGCAGAGGGCGTTACTTTCCAGTGTTTATAACTATAGGCTGCTGTGCTGTACGAATACACAACAAATGGTAGATTATAGGCTAGATCTCGCGATTCCCAACAAACATTTTTTTGTTTATCGGATTGATCTTATGCTCGAAATTAGAAATCTAGGTAAAATTATTCAAAGAAAAAAATATTTATAATAAATAAATTACACACGTTACAATTATTGACATCCCTATAAATTCTTATGAAAATAATCTAAATAATGTATATTCCCGTTTATATTTTGCATTTTAAGCGCACGCGAATCTTGAGAAACTCTTGAGCGGTCATGCACAACTTCCTGCTTCACTGGGGAATAAATACGAGGTGATACGCGGGCCACATTCCCTCAGTCATCCATCAGTTCGGAGAAGATCTGAGAATATACAAGTGAAATGAGACGAAAGGTTGTTGAACTTCACAAAACAGGAAATGGCTATAAAAATGGCAGAACATCTAAAAATACCCCATCTCCACTGTTGGGGCGATAATTAAGTAGTTTCAAACAACTAGAGCTGTGATGAACCTACCTGGATAAGGACGCAAGTGTGTCTTGCCCCCAAGCACAGGGAGGAGGGTGATTTGTGAGGCAAAAGTTTCTCTGGGGGTCACAGTTGGAGAATTGCAGAAGTTGGTCGCATCCTGGGGTCAACAAGTCAACCAATAGTACAACTGGACATCACCTCCATGGCAACAAGCCACATTTTCAAGGCTTGCCAGAAGAAAGCCTCTGCTGTGATCAAACCACAAACACAAGTGCCTGGAGTTTGCTAACTGCAGTGTTGGGGAAGCTACTTTGAAAGCATAGCTTTGCAAGCTACCAATTACTTCACACTGGAAGAAGTTGAACTACAGCAAAGCTACCCTAGGGAGAAATCTAGTTTGCTTATCTAAACTTTGCTAAATTGGTTAGCAAAGTCAATGTTAATACACTCACCTTTATAAGTGTTCTTAGATTTGTGTTTGACGTCTTTGCAGTAGAGAATGTATTTACTCTCGGCTTGCATAGCTCACAAGTGAAAACGTAGGTTTTGACCGTGGAGCTAGTCAGTGTCATGTATTTGCTTAAGTATGGCCATGGTGATTCTTCCTCAGGCTGAGATTTGGGAGGTTTATCCATGATGACGCTGTCGCTGTGTGAGCACTGAGCAACGCCCGCCCTTTTGCACATGCACTACACAAAGGTCAAGTGTGTGGTGGTAGCTGCCTGACAAGGCAGGCCTTCGCAGCGGTCAAAGGTGGTTCAATTACAGTAGAGAAGCAACGGTAAAATAAAAATAAAAAATCATTCCTTTCCTTTTATGGCCCAAAATTGTTTGTAGTTTCAGTAGTTAACTACGCAAGAAATGGCAAAAAGTAATTTAACTACTTGAATCACTATGCAAATATGAATGTAGTTGAACTACCAGCAAGCTACTGCAAAATGCAGCTAAACTACTAGTTTAATTACATGTAGTTCGCTACTCCCCAACACTGGCTAACTGTCACTAAAACTTTGACTGGAACCCGGGTTCTGTGGTTTGATGAGACAAAAAATACATCTTTTTGGCAGCAAATGTCAAGTGTTTGACGTGAAGAGGTGTGGTCATGCAGAAAAGAACCTCCAATCTCTGATAAAACTGTGAACTGCGGTGGTGGATCTGTGATGTGATGGGGCTGTTCGCTTCCAAAGGCCCTGGGAACCTTGTTAGGATGCATGACCTAAGATCTTGGACTCCATGAAATACCAGAGTTTAGATCTAAAACAAAATCTAAAAACAAAATCTTAAAACTGGGCTGCGATTAGATCTTTCGTGCAGGGGTGCCAATAATTCTGACGCACATCTTTTTCAGAGTAAAATTATTTTGCTTTGAAGATTCCCCCCCCCCCCCCCGAGTAATGGTATCACAAAACTGTTTAGGCTTCTCATTCCACTGACCATAGAAAACATTTGATGAACAATAAAGTGAACATTATCCAGCATTTCTGCTCATGTTAATTGAGCATGGGGGGGGGGGGGGGGGTACTGTATATACCTTGTCAAAGTTCACAGTAGTTTCTCATCCTAACACGAAAAATGTTTGTTTAGTCTTAGTTCATTTCTGCCAGACGTGTTACGCATTTAAAAGTATCGCTGCTCCACTTGTATGCAGTGCAGACCTGGGTCAAATACGTATTTGTTTTGGATTCAAATACTTCTCTGTGCTCTTTTGATCTTGCCTGGTGTAATTGAGCCTGCCAATATGACCATAAGGTGGGGCTTGCACTTTTTGAGAATATTTCATTGGTTCCAATTCACCAGGCAAGTATTTGAATCCAAAACAAATACGTATTTGACCCGGGTCTGATGCAGTGGGATGCTCGATCAGCACTGGAGCATGGAGTTAATTGTCAGCAACATAAAAAGAGTAAAGATTTACTTTTGGTTACCTTGGAATATTTATAGTCTCTCTGATTCAACCAACCACATTCTAAAACCTGTTGGTACAGCAGGAACACACGGATACTGAATGTGGCGTCTGTTTATTTAAGGCTGCTTGTTGGCGAATAAAACCCGTTCTTCCAACTTTCAATTCAATGAATTTCTTGGTCATTGGTGGTGAGCAGCACAGCCCTTAAAAAGACCCAGTCCAATGTAAAGTACCCGTGTGCCTCATTGTGTTGTGTTCACAGAAGGGCTCTTGAAAATAGAACAAAAAAAGAGGACTGGATTTGCATGGCTGAGATAGTGGCACCCCCCCGCAGATTGGTGAGCGCATTGCACCATTGCAGTGACAAGACGGCTTGTACTTGTTGGTTCCATCTTCCTGCGTTTTACATTTTGCCGATGATCGTATGCAAACCAGCTCAGAATGCACACGTGACGGAATGCCCGTGAAACGTGCGCGAACGCGTGCGCTTTTTTGCGAAAGGAGGGACTTTGCGTTTGAGGAACTCCCACATCGTTGGCCACGGCGTCCGTCCACGTTTTGCAACCGGTCTGCGACCGTTGGTGCCGCTGAAAAGACACCTTTGTTCCATGTTCACATTGGCATGCACAGAAGCTGCTGGGAGTTGTTTTCTGTGGGGGGGGGGGGGGGGGGGGGGGGGGGTGGGGGGTTGTGCTTAAACCCCCCCCACTGAGACCCTGGCACAGCCATGCATGCCCCGTATTTTCCGGGGGCGTCCGATAGCTGCAGTGCCTCAGGGCGCCGCTAGCCCACGGCTGTTGTGTTGGCCGTTCGTTGTGTTGGTTCTCAGCTCTCTGGAGGGGAGTGTTCCGTTTTGACAAAGGGTTGTAGCCCGGTCATGTCGGCTTGGTGGAGGCTCCTGCGGACTGGAGCCAAATTAAGCGTGGCTTTGTGATGACTGAATCTTCTCAAAGGACACCTTAGGAAGCTGTAATGAACTCCTGTTCCTTGGAGATCTGCTGTCCTGTAGGTTAACACTCCAACCCCAACCAAGCACACCTCATTCAACAGCTAGAGATCTACTGTCCTGCAGGTTTTCACTCAAACCCTAACAAGGCACACCTCGTTCAACAGCTAGAGATCTACCGTCCTGTAAGTTTGCCCTACAACCCTAAGAAAGCACGCCTCATTCAACAACTAGAGATCTTGTTGAGCTGCTAATTCGCACGGAGTGTGTGTCAGAATTAGGGTTGAAATGAAAACCTACAGGACAGTAGATCTCCAGGAAAAGGGTTGGGCTGCCCCGCTCTAATGTAAAAGTAATGTGTTACTGCACAGGTGTGTTAATATGCATTTGTGTTCTAGTGTTGGGATAGTGAAAGGGGAAATTTGTATTTTTGCATATTTTGTATTTCTGTTTTTACAACAGACTAATCACTACTGTTTTTTTTAATGGTCATATTAAATTACTCTAGAGGGCTACAGTAATTAACATCACCTTTGAAGTACACCTGCCTTTTATGACAAATATATGAAAGTACAGCTAATGGATGTGCAGGTATCTGAATAGTTTATTCACGTTGATAAGATTAGGCAGCTCTTGGCATTCTTCCCTGTTTGCTCTTAAATAACGAAGCACTTCCTTATTACCTGTTCCTGCACTCTGCAGACCCTCAAGGGAAAATTGAGGGACTTCACCAACACAATCCCCACTGATTAACCGGGTTATAAAACATTCACAGCTTTCCACAGCTCTCTACCAATCATCACACTCACCTTTACAACACTGGTCTTTCCCAGCGACCTGTCCACTTACACCAGGCACTCACCATTATGAATTATATCACGAGTGTAAAATAAGCTGAAACAATTGGCATTTAGCCCAATGCACGGTTAAGATGCCATTAATATTTAAAGCGTGGGACACTTTTGGAGGAAAGGGTAGCCTTAAAAAGGGAGAGAATATTGTGTATATCCCTCTCAATCTGACGAGGCGAAGTGGATGCTTGGAGACCCTGACTTCACTGTGGGGGTCTGAGAAGGCTTTCAGCAACACTGACAGACCATCTGAGTAACTAATCCCCGTCTTCAATCAAAACTGCGTCAATCTGCTTTTAATTGTACACCAATTAAAGAACAAAAAAATGTCGTGTTTTTTTTTTTTTTTTTGGGAGGAGTTTGTGGTGTTCCTCGGGATGAGGAGTAAGCTGTAGATTGCGGGGGGCGGTGCTTGTGCCAGGGACCTGCGTGGGGAATACGAGGAAGTGATATTTGTTTATATGTAGTCGTGAAATGTTAACCAGGCTGTATTATTCCCCCTCATTGACCCTTGATAGAAGGGCCAGCTGTGAAGTGTGTTCATAACGGCTCTTCCCAAAATGGATACCGGGCTGCTTTTCCTAGCTTTGCTCCTCAGAGAAGGTAAGCAAGCCACTGGTTTACACACACACACACACACACACACAAAAAACTGTTTTTCTGAACGTTCTTTTCTGCGGAACATTCTGGATAACTGACGCAGAGCAGTGTTTGATCTAAATGTGTGGAGGTCAAAGCTGAGCCGGGCGGACTGTAATGAGAATGGAGAGGGAGTCAGGACGGAGTGTAACTCAGTGGGTAAGGAACTGGGCTTGTAACCGAAAGGTTGTAGGTTCGATTCCCGGGTAGGACACTGCTGTTGTACCCTTGAGCAAGGTACTTAACCGAAATTGCTTCAGTGTATATCCAGCTGTATAAATGGATACAATGTAAAAATGTTATGTAAAAGTTATGTAAGTCGCTCTGGATAAGAGCGTCTGCTAAATGCCTGTAATGTAATGAGTCAAGGACTCCTTAATTTCTGGCATTTTAAAAAAAGAAAATGACAATCCAGAAATGCAAGCTTATTTTCTTTTTTTTTTTAAGTACATGTCATGGACTATAATAGTATGATAATGTGTTTGTATGTGTTTGTAATATACTGATGAGAACAGACCATTCAGCCCATGTAAGCTCCTCTTCTACCCAGGCTATAGAGGAGCTTACATGGGCTGAATGGTCTGTTCTCATCAGTATATTACAAAGTGCTTTTATTTGTATAGCTGCTTTTAACAAAGGAGCTTTACAGAGAACCGGCCCCCCAAAGGGTAAGCCTAGGGCGACAGTGGCAAGGAAAAACTCCCTGACTGATAACAGGAAGAAACCTTGAGCAGAACCGGACTCAGAGGGGGAACCCATCTGCTGCGAGCAGGCACCGGTTTGTTATGGAAATGGCTTACATGAAAATAAAGATAAATTATAATACATAAACTGCCAATCCATATTAATTAAGTCCAAGCAAAGACGACTCTGGTCACGTAGAGAGATGGGCAGGAGCACCAATGGGTGGCAGGGTCAGACAGGGGGACAGTCTTGGTGCTACAGCTGAATCAACAGTGGCAGGAGGCGGGGGTGCCCAGCTGGTCTAGCTGGTCTAGGGCTGGAGCTCCGGAAGACGAAAAAAAAAAAATTATTGTTAGGGGGTTCAAATGGTAGATTAGCAAGATTAGAGTAGAAGAGACAGAGGTGCCTGCGTGCGATAAGGAAAACCCCGGCAGAATAAGGCTATGGCAGCATAGCTAAGGGAAACAGAGGCAGGGGCCAACGCAGCCATGAGGGCAGGCTTGAGACAGTCATCACCGGACCATGACCGGTTCAGCTTAACACAGCACTACCAATGATGATCCAGTGACAGCACGAACCGCTCAGTCCACCAGAGACTCTATAGCTATGCCCGCCACCCACTCCTGCCCCTCAAATATAGGAGAGACTAAAAAGATAAGTTTCGAGCCTAGCTTTAAATGATGTGATAGTGTCTGCGCCCCGAACATGGGCAGGCAACTTGTTCCACAGGAGGGGAGCACGATAGGAGAAGGCTCTACCACCTATGGTACTTTTAGCTATTCTAAGAATAACAAGGAGGCCTGCACCCTGCGAATGGAGCATTCGTGAGGGAATATAAGGAAGAAGTAAATCATTTAAGTACAAAGGGGCAAGCCCATGTAAGGCTTTAAAGGTAAGAAGTAGTATCCTATAGTCTATTTGGAATTTAACTGGCAACCAGTGAAGCGATGCTAACACTGGGCTGATGTGCTCGAATCTCCTTGTTCTAGTGAGAATACGAGCTGTTGCATTTTGAATTAGCTGGAGCCCTTTCAGAGAGGAATTTGCACATCCAGACAAAAGAGCATTGCAGTAATCTAATCTTTAAGTAACAAAAGCATAAACTAGCTTTTCTGCATCATGTAAGGACAGTATTTTCCAAATTTTAGAGATATTTCTCAAGTGATGAAAAGCAAGCCTAGAGATGTTTTTAATATGTATATCAAATGCAAGATCTCAATCAAAGGTAACACCAAGATCTTTGATTACAGCACTTGAAGTAATGGAGATTCCATCAATGTTAAGCATATAGTCAGATAGTTTGCATCTCAGGAACTTGGGCCCCGCTACCATTATCTCGGTCTTATTGGAGTTTAGCAAGAGAGAATTTTGGGTCATCTATTCCTTTATGTCTATAAGACAGGCTTTGATCTTTGACAGCTGGACAACTTCATCAGGCTAAACTGATAGATACAACTGGGTGTTATCTGCATAGCAGTGGAAATTAATGCCATGTTTGTGAATAACTTGTCCCAGGGGCAGCATATAAAGAGAGAGGAGCAAAGGCCCAAGCACAGATCCTTGTGGTACTCCATATCTAACCCTGGATTGATAAGAGGAATCATTATTAAAATGCACAAAAAATTGATATCGGTCTGATAGGTATGATCTGAACCAGGAGAGTGCCTGTCCACGGAGGCCTACAAGATTTTCAAGTCTATCCAGAAGGATGAGGTGATCAGCTGTGTCAAATGCTGAAACGTCCTGCTGATGTTCTCGCAGTTCGCTGGCCCCTTCCTGTAGGGCGCTCGCGAGCGACGGCTCTGTGCCAGGAAAACCGGTCAAACCCGGCGTTAAAGGGTGCGGGACCGGCGGCGAAGCGGTCTGTCTTTCAGCGTCGCCGAATTAAAGGACTGCGTGTCGGACTGCTTTATTGGACTGCTTTATTGGAGGAACGAAAAAAAAACGTCTGTTCTCTGGTCAAATTTTAAAAACGCAGTTATTTTATTAGCCCAAACATTTAGGAAAGTTGCGGAAGGAGGAGGATATTGCGTTTACGGCGTTGGGGTAATTTTATTTTTGAAGTCCGCAAAGCCTGATGGCGTCGCTATGGCCTATCTAGTGTCAAGGGAAACTCTCACTCACTGTCTCTCTGCAGGTGTGTGTGTGTGTGTGTGTGTGTGTCTGAAACTTGGTGCTGACTTCTAAGAAAATTGCATCAAAGAGGTGGAAAAATAAGACCCCAATCCAAAGAGTAGTGGCCAAGTTCGGGTGGAGAAAACATTCGTAGAAAACGCATTTTTCGAATGTTGCCGAATATGGTATTCGTATTTGACACCATCCGTACCCTGCGTGCAGTAACATGGATACTCAAAATCTGAACAATCAGTGCTTGTGATTGGCCAGACTGTATTCACACCTGACTCCCAGGTGAAGGGAGGGTGGAAAACCAGCAGTTCTTGGACTTCAGGGACCGTGATTTGAGTAACATGGCTAAAAAAGGTCATATGTGTGTAAGGGCATCTAAGATCACGTGTAAAGGCCTCTATGAGGTCATGTGTGTGTTAAGGCCTCTATGAGGTCATATGTGTGTTAAGGCCTCTATGAGGTCATATGTGTGTAAGGGCTTCTATGAGGTCATATGTGTCTAAGGGCCTCTATGAGGTCATGTGTGTGTTAAGGCCTCTATGAGGTCATGTGTGTGTAAGGGCCTCTATGAGGTCATGTGTGTGTTAAGGCCTCTATGAGGTCATATGTGTGTTAAGGCCTCTATGAGGTTATATGTGTGTAAGGGCTTCTATGAGGTCATTACATTGCATTACATTCATTTGGCAGACGCTTTTATCCAAAGCGACGTACAAAAGTGCATTTTCATGATCGTAGACAACTGCTGAACACGGGTTCAGTAAGGTCATATGTGTGTAAGGGCCTCTATGAGGTCATATGTGTGTAAGGGCCTATGTTAATGCCTCTACGTAAGAGTCTGTGGAGCCGTCTTTGTGAAATCTGATTTCCCGGTGTGCTTGCGTTCAGAATTTCCTGTCAGTGGCATGTGCGTACTGTTCTCTCTTTACCACTGTATCGCTTTTTTTCTTGTTGTTTCCACAGTTTCAGTTTCAGATCACACAACCACTACAATCACAACTACCCTAACCACCCCTACCCCTGATCATTCAACCAATGCTATCACAACTACCCTAACCACCTCTACCCCAGATCACACAACCTTTGCCATCGCAAGTATTTTAACCACCCCTACCCCAGATCTTACAATCACCCCTACCCCAGATCATACAGCCACTTCTATCACAACTACCCTAACCACCCCTATCCCAGATCACACAACCTTTGCCATCACAAGTATTTTAACCACCCCTACTCCAGATCTTACAATCACCCCTACCCCTGATCATTCAACCAATGCTATCACAACTACCCTAACCACCTCTACCCCAGATTGCACAACCTTTGCCATCGCAAGTATTTTAACCACCCCTACCCCAGATCTTACAATCACCCCTACCCCAGATCATACAGCCACTTCTATCACAACTACCCTAACCACCCCTATCCCAGATCACACAACCTTTGCCATCACAAGTATTTTAACCACCCCTACTCCAGATCTTACAATCACCCCTACCCCTGATCATTCAACCAATGCTATCACATCTACCCTAACCACCTCTACCCCAGATCACACAACCTTTGCCATCACAAGTATTTTAACCACCCCTACTCCAGATCTTACAATCACCCCTACCCCAGATCATTCAACCAATGCTATCACAACTAACCTAACCACCCCTACCCCTGACCACACAACCTTTGCCATCACAACTATTTTAACCACCCCTACCCCAAGTACCCAAACCACCACTGTCACAACTACCCTAACCATCCCTATCCCAACTAACCAAACCACCACTGTCACAACTAACCAAACCACCACTGTCCCAACTAACCAAATCACCACTGTCCCAACTAACCTAACCACCCCTATCCCAACTAACCAAGCCACCACTGTCCCAACTATCCAAGACACCACTGTCCCAACTAACCAAACCATCCCTATCCCAACTAACCAAGCCACCACTGTCCCAACTAACCAAACCACCACTGTCCCAACTAACCAAACCACCACTATCCCAACTAACCAAACCACCACTGTCCCAACTAACCAAACCACCACTGTCCCAACTATCCGAGACACCACTGTCCCAACTAACCAAACCATCCCTATCCCAACTAACCAAGCCACCACTGTCCCAACTAACCAAACCACCACTGTCCCAACTAACCAAACCACCACTATCCCAACTAACCAAACCACCACTGTCCCAACTAACCAAACCACCACTGTCCCAACTAACCAAACCACCACTGTCCCAACTAGTCAAACCACATCTATCCCAACTAACCTAACCAGCCCTATCCCAACTAACCTAAACACCCCTATCCCAACTAACCAAGCCACCACTGTCCCAACTAACCAAGCCACCACTGTCCCAACTAACCTAACCACCCCTATCCCAACTAACCAAACCACCACTGTCCCAACTAACCAAACCGCCCCTATCCCAACTAACCTAACCACCCCTATCCCAACTAACCAAACCACCACTGTCACAACTAACCAAACCACCACTGTCCCAACTAACCTAACCACCCCTATCCCAACTAACCAAGCCACCACTGTCCCAACTATCCAAGACACCACTGTCCCAACTAACCAAACCATCCCTATCCCAACTAACCAAGCCACCACTGTCCCAACTAACCAAACCACCACTGTCCCAACTAACCAAACCACCACTATCCCAACTAACCAAACCACCACTGTCCCAACTAACCAAACCACCACTGTCCCAACTAACCAAGACACCACTGTCCCAACTAACCAAGCCACCACTGTCCCAACTATCCGAGACACCACTGTCCCAACTAACCAAACCATCCCTATCCCAACTAACCAAGCCACCACTGTCCCAACTAACCAAACCACCACTGTCCCAACTAACCAAACCACCACTATCCCAACTAACCTAACCACCACTGTCCCAACTAACCAAACCACCACTGTCCCAACTAACCAAACCACCACTGTCCCAACTAGTCAAACCACATCTATCCCAACTAACCTAACCAGCCCTATCCCAACTAACCTAAACACCCCTATCCCAACTAACCAAGCCACCACTGTCCCAACTAACCAAGCCACCACTGTCCCAACTAACCTAACCACCCCTATCCCAACTAACCAAACCACCACTGTCCCAACTAACCAAACCGCCCCTATCCCAACTAACCTAACCACCCCTATCCCAACTAACCAAGCCACCACTGTCCCAACTAACCAAACCACCCCTATCCCAACTAACCAAACCACCCCTATCCCAACTAACCAAGCCACCACTGTCCCAACTACCCGACCCACCACTAAACCAGGTACACTGACCACCACACAACCAGGCAGTTTAACCCACAGTAACCCTGCAGGCACAAGCACAACTGTAAAACAGACCACGACAACCAAACACAAGCCGAACTCCACCCTCATCCCAGGTAACCCCAGCACGCCTGCCCCCCCTGCATCACCAGCTTCCCCTTCCTTTCCTTCAACGCGCCCCCCCCTGGTCTGTATCCATGGGCAGAACGTGAATGGAGTGTGCCTCTGTCCGGACGAATGGACTGGGAAGTTCTGCCAAATACGTGAGCTCACATCTCATTGCACGCATGCGTACATGCATGCCCTCACGCTCAATTACCTCGCATGCGTACTTGCATGCCCTCATGCACACGTACATGCATGCCCTCACACTCAATTATCATGCACACGTACATGCATGCACTCACACTCAGTTATCACGCACACGTACATGCATACCGTCATGCTCACAGACTCAATTATGAACACGCCTTTGAACACACGTGTGCATGTGCTTACACTGACCCGCATACATGCATGTGCACATATGTGCACACACGTGTTTGCATGCATGCTCACACATACTCATTTGGATATACACACGTACGCATGCACACACACACACACACACACACATACGCAAAGAAACATAACATACAGACATGGAGAATTACATATAAAGGGTGGAGGAAAAGACCAACAATAAGAGGATAACTGTACCTTACAATGTTTAATTTCTGAATTTTGCTAAAATGTTAATATGCATTTTCTTGTTTTCTCAAAGCAAATTTCTGCAATGGAACCGATGTCGATGGTTTCACTTTCAACAAGACTGTCATTGGACGGTTTAGCTACTCGCGTGAGCACTGTATGAGAACAGCCAATGGTAATGTCATATTTAAAAACTGTGTCTTTTTATTGGTCTGCTGCTCAAGAACACGGCAGAGGGAAGGAAAGAACAGAGAAGGGTTACCATAAAGCAATGTTGCCTCCAGACCTGGGTCAAATACGTATTTGTTTTGGCTTCAGATACTTTTCTGTGCCGTGTTGATCTTGCCTGGTGCAACTGAGCCTGTCAGTATGACCAGAAGGCGTGGCTTTGAACTTTTTGAGAGTATGTCATAGGTTCCAATACACAAGACAAGATCAGTAATGTCTAGAAAAGTATTTGAAGCCAAAGCAAATATGTATTTGACCCCGGTCTGGTTACCACCAATGTGCGGCAGAGCAGTGTAGTGTTGATGCTGGTCCATTATAGATCAGCTAGTCTCTGATCTTCACCATATCCCAGAGTGGTTTAGGACCTCATTGAAGGTGCTGGTGGGCTGCCAGGTGAAGGCCGACTCAGACATGACCAGGGTCGTGCATCTCCGAGACTTATGGGATGGATTGTTCGTATTTCTCACAGATTTAGAGTTTGACCCTTCGTCAAGTGTTTGCTGCAAAATTATTTCAGTATCATTTTTTTTTTTGTTCCCTCTGTTTGCCTGTTCCCTCTGTTTCATGATTTATGAGCTGGAATTGCAGGGCTGTTTAATGTCACATGATTGGTTTTGCTGATTGCTGATTGGCTTTTGCTTGGCCCTCAGTGGGTTTTCCCCTGGCGTCAGTGCAATGTTTGAACAAGAGCGGCTCACCGGGTTTTGGTCCAGTACGGAAGCTGAACTGTAACCTGACCCTGAATGACCTCCAAAAGAATGTGAGTTCAGGTGCTCAACCCCCCCCCCCCACCCCCCCGCCCCAGGTATATGTATCTGATCCAGTAGTGGCAGGCAGGACCATAGACCTTACTTCTTACTAAGCAAGGAGCTAGAGTGGTGTGCCTTCTTTCCCTTAAGTGTTAAAACTCTTTCCTAAATATTATTATTATTATTATTATTATTATTATTATTATTATTATTAACAACAACAACAACAACAACAACAATAATCTTTATTTGTATTACACCTTTCATTCCATGAACTTACTGCCCAAATTGCTTGATGTTTAAGGCAAGAGGACCTAGGTTTTCAGCTAACTTCTTTCTTTGTCATTTTGATCCAATTAATCTCTGTCTAGGTTCAGTTGGAGAAAATTTTGAGTTATTCAACAGTTTAGGTCTACCGAACATTCCATCAATGTACTGATAGCAATAAAATCATCAGGTATCACAGAGATAAACTGAATAAAGTAAAGTAAGATGTCCTAACACCACCACAACTAGCAGTACCACTCTTTATTATTTTAATATGTCTTTTTTACTGGTTTATGTTGAGGATGATGATGATTTTTAAAAGGAGTATTAACCTACTAAAAGATAAGGGGTGAATGTTCATTTGATCAGTGTAGATGAAATATTAATACAGTCTTGAGCCATTGTCATCAGTAGTTATGTAGTTATGGACAAGCCCAGGGTAGCCTGTTGCCTTTCTTGCTGTGAGGTGTGGTCAGAATTGTATGAAAAGCACTGGGGTTTTACACACTGAAATGGTCCCTCACTTTTTTCTGTGAGTCACTAGAAGCTGTGCGGTCTGCAACACCATGACCGATAAGAAACTGTCAAATAAGGATGTTTGGCTAAACATTCCTGCTGGATCAGGTTTTTCAGTTTTCTTCCATGCGACGTACAGCAGTTAGTAACAGACAAAAGTATACAAATATTAATTTTGATCTCAAGACCTTTCCTAAAAGATGTATGTACTACAGCAGGGAAAGTGGATTTATTAAAATTGCAGATTCCCACTGCCGTTCTGTCTGTCGGAATAGATCACTGGGAATTCCGTGAGCGTCTCTACCAACGTGCTGATGCTGACCTCTCAACCCACACGGCTTACACCTGACAACATCACCACTGCGGCTAAGATTGTCACTCAACTCCTGAACTCCACCCCTACCGAGGTACCCCATATCCAGCTCCCTGCTCTAACCTTGCCCTCTCCCTGCCAAACCACCTCCCATTTCTACTCCTCCAAAACTACCCCACAATACCCCCCCACACACACACACACTCACAAACACACACTGCCAAGTTAGTCTCATAACCCATACTGCTGAGGTAACCCCTAACCTCCCAGTCCCCTTCTAAACATATGTAGTGCACTCATTACATTACAGGCATTTGGCAGACGCTCTTATCCAGAGTGACGTACAACAAAGTGTATAACCAAAACCAGGAACAAGTGTGTTGAAAACCCAAGAGGGAAGTACAGTTCCAAGTGCAGGGAATGACCACGTAGTTTAACTTGGACCCTGTAGGTCATGGGTGGCCAACCCCGGTCCTGGGGAGCCGCAGGGTCTGCGGGTTTTTGTTTTCACCTTGAATACAACAACCACTTAGACAAAATAAACCAGGTGAGGTGAGTTAACTGTGTAATCAACTGTTTTAATTGATCAATTAAGTGCCGAGTAAAAACAAAAGCCAGCAGACTCTGCGGCTCTCCAGGACCTGGGCTGGCCACCCCTGCTGTAGGTTAATCTGATTAACACAACAAAAACAGCAACAAAGCAGTCTATGCAAATAAAACAAGTAATAGTTGAGTAGTCACAAGTGCAATAACTAAGTAAACTAAGATAAACAGCTTACCTAGCTACAACAAGATTACATAGTCAATCAGAGACTACAGGAAGGTAGGGAGGGATGGGGAGAGGTGCAGCCTAAAGAGATGAGTCTTTTTGAAGGTGTCGTCATTTGAAGGTGGTCAGGGCCTCAGCTGTTCTGACTTCCACGGGAAGGTCATTCCACCATCGTGGAGCCAAAAGCTTCAGGTGGTGATTGTCCATCCAGCTCTGGATGTCCCTCAGGCAGGCGGAGATGCAGGCAGGGACTTGTGTGTCCGATGGGGAGAAGGAGAGAAAGAGTTGTGTGTCATCAGCTTGGCAATAATAAGACGAGCCATGGGCAGAGATTACAGGGCCAAGGGATCTGGTGTATAAGGAGAAGAGAAGGGGACCGAGGACTGAGCCCTGGGGAACTCCTGTGGCAAGGGGGCAAGGTGGCGATACTCCACCAGCCCAGGCAACCTGGAAGGAGCGATCGTAGAGATAAGACTCTATCCAGTCAAGGGCTTTGCCGCAGATCCCTGTTGCTCCTAGAGAGGACAGGAGGATGGAGTGCTCCACAATGTCGAAAGCAGCTGAGAGATCTAGCAGAATCAGGACAGAGGGAGAGGGAGGCTGCTCATGCAGCATGAAGTGTCTCACTGACAGAGAGGAGTGCAGTCTCTGTCGAGTGACTAGACCTGAAGCCGGACTGGTGGGGGTCGAGCAGGTTATTCTGAGAAAAGAAAGCAGAGAGTTGGTTAGATGCAGCTCGTTCAAGCGTTTTGGATAGAAAAGGAAGGAGAGATACCGGCTGGTAGTTCTGGATGACGGAGTGGTCTAGTGTGGGCTTCTTCAGCAGTGGGGTGATGTGCGCCCTCTTGAAGGATGAAGGGGAAGTTTATTTGTCAGTCTACGACCAACAGAGAAAACTTTCTTAGCGCAGCTGTGACAACTCTGACAGCCTAATGCTTGCCGTTGCTGCGGCAACTATACAATGCAGCTGCAACATTCCATTCTATCCTGCTTGCAGTAGGCTAAGCATATATTTCCCAGTGTATGATGTATGAAAAGTCACTGTAACCGTGAAGAAAGCTGGATAGTCTTAATGGTCTAAAAAATTATAATGAGTTGCCTACGACCTCTACACATACAGTACACATACTGAATGTTTGGCTTAAGCAATCCTGAACAGTTGCATTATGGGTGCTCCGTAGACTCAGTGATGAACCCTGCAGTTCGCTCGGTCTCCCTAGTGATAAGGCTATGGGTGAAGTCCACGCAGGGGATGTTTCTTCCTGAGGAAACGGAGGGCTTGCTGGGCTGTAAAACTGAATGTTTGCTCTCTGAAGGAAGTTGCGGTTGCCGCGGTAGCCACCGTTAGCCAGCTGCTGAGCGCCAACATCCCTGACGTGGGCACCGTGAGCAGCAGTGCCACAAACAGGTAAAACAGCACAGCCATGCCAGGCAGACACAGCCACACACACACCCACGCACACACGCACACCTACAGATACATGCACACGCGCACTCACACACACACACACACACACACACACATACACTCACACATACCTACAGATACACGCACACACACACACTCACACACACACCTCCAGATACAAGCACACACGCACACCTACAGATACATGCACACACGTACTCACACACACACACACACATACACTCACACACACCTGCAGATACATGCACACACGCACTCACACACACACACACACATGCACACACACACACCTCCAGATACAAGCACACACACACGCATGCACACTCGCACGCATGCACACACACCCACGCGCATACACACACAGTAAAGTGCCCTCAGATCCATGAAAGTGAAAATAATAATAGAAAATTATTTAGTGAAGTCACATACTTAATATGATGCTGAAAGCTCTGAGTCTCCTTGTTCTTATCGCTGTGTGTGTGTGTGTGTCTTTGTCTGTGTGTCTGTGTGTCTATGTGTGCGTGTGTGTGTCTGTGTGTGTCTGTCTGTGTGTCTGTGTGTGTGTGTGCGTGCGTGCGTGCGTGTGTGTGTGTGTGTATGTCTGTGGTGTGTGTCTCTGTCTGTGTCTGTGTCTGTCTGTGTGTGTGTCTGTGTGTGTGTGTGTCTGTCTGTGTGTGTGTGTGTGTCTGTGTGTGTCTATGTCTGTGTCTGTGTGTGTCTGTGGCTGTGTCTCTGTCTGTGTGTCTGTCTGTGTGTGTGTGTGTGTCTGTGTGTCTGTCTGTGTGTCTGTGTGTGTCTGTGTGTGTGTCTGTCTGTGTGTGTGTCTGTGTATGTGTGTGTGTGTCTGTGGCTGTGTCTCTGTGTGTGTGTCTGTGTGTGTGTGTCTGTGTGTGTGTGTGTCTGTCTCTGTGTGTGTGTGTGTGTGTGTCTGTGTGTGTGTCTGTGTGTGTGTGTGTGTGTGTGTGTGCGTGTGTGTGTGTGTGTGTCTGTGTGTGTCTGTGTGTGTGTGTCTGTGTGTGTGTGTGTGTGTGTGTGCGTGTGTGTGTGTATGTTTGTGTGTGTGTGTGTCTGTGGTGTGTGTATGTGTGAGTGTGTGTCTGTCTGTGTGTGTGTGTATGTATGTGTGTGTGCGTGTGTCTGTGTGTGTCTGTGTGTGTGTGTGTGTGTGTGTGTGTGTGTGTGTGTGTCTCTCTGCATGTGTTTTTCAGTCTGACATCTGAACTGGCGAGCTTCTCCTTGCAGCATAAGGAAGGCGAATCCCTGCTGGTGCAGCCCAACCTGGTGGTGCAGTCTGTAGGAGGGCTGGGAGCCTCTCGCGGTGTGGAGTTTTTAGCGCAGACTGGTGAAGATTAGCTTATCGTGCTGTTGTGGTGGCCATCGTTGTACACAGCCACGGGAAAAGGCTCAGAATATCCACAGGCCTTGTGTTCTGTTTCTCCCAGGATTGTCTGACCAGTTTGTGGCCGACAGAATTCACCTCAACACCAGCACCTCCCAGCTCAGCAACGACAACACGTCTGCTTTAAGTGTGCAGATCCTCATCCAGCTTCATCCAGGTGGGTGTGAGCAGGCCTCACCCTAACCCTAACCTCTCAGCACCTGCCCCTCCCCAGCCTCACCCTAACCCTAACCTCTCAGCACCTGCCCCTCCCCAGCCCCCCTGTAGAGGCGCTCATATCCATACCACAGTGTCCCGCCTAGGAGATAGTGTTCTGTTAATGGCGAAGCAGTCTATTGCAGATTTATCATTGGGTATTTGCTTTTAGGGTGTGAAATGAAAGGGGGGTGGGGGGTGGATACTGGCAGGGCAGGACTTGTTTGTCCAGGGTTGTGTGGTACTGGGGCACCCTTATCTCTCTCTCTCTTTGTCTTTCTCTTTCTCTTTCTCTCTCTCTCTTTGTCTTTCTCTCTCTCTCTCTCTCTCTCTCTCTCTCTCTTTGCCTTTCTCTTTCTCTCTCTTTGCCTCTCTCTCTCTCTCTCTGCCTTTCTCTTTCTCTCTCTCTCTCTCTCAGGTGCATCTCGGGCGGGTGAATCGGTAGGTTTTGTGCTCTATCAGAATGACCTGCTCTTCCAGTCTGTGAAGTTTAAGGCCCCCCTGGGCACCACCAGGCGGGTCATCTCTGCCTCCTTGACCAATGGAGGGAGGCTTGGTCTCGTAGAACTGCGCTTCAGGCCCACAGTAAGACATCCCTCCGCCGTTCCCTGCTCACGTACCACTGCATACACCTCGCCGTCTTTCTGTAGCTACCGACAAGGTAGCTAACTAATACCCCTTTCACACAGAAGGAAAAAGGAGTTTTCCAGGCGGCTTCGATACCGCACTTACGTCTGTGTGAACATGTTGCGACGGCTTTTAAAACACCGCTTCGAAAACGCCTCTCCCGGTGTTTTCGAGGCGCCTCGATTACTGCCGCATTTCTCCTGTGGGAACGGAAAGCAGCATCGACGACTGCTTTCTGGGCGGCGTTCGATTTACGTTACAGACCTGCGTTCACGCGCACCTATCTCTCAACCGAAAAAAATGGCATGCAGAGGAAGTACCTGGACCCACAGTGTAAATGCATTGAGAACGCGAAAACTAATAACGTACAAAATGCGACCACTTGCACTTCAAGATGTAACATGTTTGTTTGTTTGTTTGATTGTTTTGCCGGAAATTACAAGCAGATTGCAACGAAAATAAATAACAAGTAACATTATAGCTTTGGGCCTACATTAAGTGTGTTACTATGGTAACGGAACGTAAACAATTCATTCACGAGAGTTGAGTTCCACTGTGTGTGAAAGGCAAAGACGGCTCGAACACCGCATTACAAATTCTGTGGGGAAGGGAACCTGTTACCGCATCAGAGGCGGCTCAGATGCAGTATTAGCTGTGTGAAAGGGGCTTGAGACAAAGATAAGACAAGAATTTACAAAAAAACAGTGTGCCATTTAAGTAACAGTGAACAGTTAGACAGATCTTTAATAGTTAATCGGGCTGCTAAGGCCGGCCTCTAATATTGTCAATGATTATGTGTGTGAAACGTGAACGCATTACAGAATGCGACCGGCGCCGTGCTCCACGACTTCGCCTGCGTGTTCTGGGACTACGCCGTGAGCGACTGGAGCACCGCGGGATGCAGGAAAAACGGCAGCTCCAACACCAGCCTGGGCTGCGTCTGCGACCACACCACCAACTTCGCCGTGCTGATGGTGAGCGGGCGTCCTTCCTCACTGCACCTCCTCTGTTTGTTTCGTTACCTGCTCTCCTACTCTGGGGTCACATGCATCAATCTTAAATCAAGCGTCACTTTTGCCAATGCGGAGACATAACTAACTTGTTAATGTCATGTACTGTATGCTGAGCCGTGTGCACTAGATTTCCAAAAGTATATGGATAGATGAACTTCTCTCCCATATGTACTTGTTGCACTGCCAATGTTTGTCAATGGAGATTGCATGGCTGTATGCTTGATTTTATGTACCTGCTAGCAATGAGTATAACCAACCCCACTAATTAGATGGAGTCTCCACATACTTTTGGAAATGTAGTGTACATAAAATATGCTGTAAGGCACAATAATGATCTATTGGCTGTTTGTTAGGTTGTTTGTTACACATATGTCTATAGATGTGCTGCACTGCCTGGGCAGGAGTTGCTGCTTTCATTAATGTTTTCTCCGCAGTCCTTCAGGAATAATTATGCCTACACTGAAGCCTTGAACTGGATCAGCATTCTGGGATGCTCACTGTCTGTCGCTGGGGCCAGCGTCACGATAATATTCCAGATCCTCACCAGGTAAGTAGTACCCAATTAGTACATACTGATTATAACAGTACAGAAGGGGTTATTCTTTGAGTTACGGTCAATGTTACACAAGGGCTTGCAACTTGTGAACAGTAGCTGATGGACTGGCTGAGAGTAGCTGATGGACTGGCTGAGAGTAGCTGATTGGCTGGCCTCGCGAGCCAGTCTCTTTTTTCACTTCGTTCAACAGAGCCTGGCCGATGCCTTGACGTTCTAGGCATAAACGAAGGAGGCAACCTTCCCGGGATAGTTGTGTTTTCCCAACCGATCAGAGTGTTTTGGCCAGGCATGGTCTGAAACGTGCACCGGAAAACATTACCGCATCAGTTCGCCACTATTTGGGGAAAATGATTGTATCGATTGTAACGGGCAAACAATCAAAACCATTGCTTCTTCTGGCTATTTTTCTGGGTATTTATTTGATAGCAGACTGCATACCGTAGGCCACGCTTGAAAAATTTAACTTTTGGCAAATCCTGTAGGCAAGCAAGCGAGTACATCGCTTTCAACGAAGTCACGCCATGTATTTGGCAAGTCTATGATATAACATAATTATCTTCTTTGAATTTGTCCATAATTCTATTTTTAGCAGATAATTTGGGTTAGCTCGATAGCTTGATAGCTTTGTCCGTTTCGCTGGTGTGTTTCAGTTGGGACTTAGATTTGCAGCACACACGGAACAGAGGGAGTGTCGGGGGGGGGGGGGGGGGGGGGGAAGCAGAGGCTCCTCCTTTTTGCCCCAGAAAGTACATGCGTTCGTCCAGACTACTGATTGGCTGAGAGATTGATGGATTGACTGAGAGACTGATGGATTGACTGAGACTAGCTGATGGATTGGCTGAGAGAAGCTGATGGATTGCCTGTGAGTTGCTGATGGATTGACTGAGACTGATGGATTGACTAAGAGTAGCTGATGGACTGACTGAGAGACTGATGGATTGACTGAGAGTAGCTGATGGACTGACTGAGACTGATGGATTGACTGAGAGTAGCTGATGGATTGACTGAGAGGTTGATGGATTGGCTGAGAGATTGATGGATTGCCTGTGAGTTGCTGATGGATTGCCTGTGAGTTGCTGATGGATTGCCTGTGAGTTGCTGATGGATTGACTGAGAGTAGCTGATGGACTGACTGAGACTGATGGATTGACTGAGAGTAGCTGATGGATTGGCTGAGAGTGGCTGATGGATTGGCTGAGAGTAGCTGATTGATTGACTGAGAGTGGCTGATGGATTGGCTGAGAGTAGCTGATGGGTTGACTGAGAGTGGCTGATGGATTGGCTGAGAGTAGCTGATGGGTTGACTGAGAGTAGCTGATGGATTGACTGAGAGTAGCTGATGGATTGGGTGAGAGAGGCTGATGGGTTGACTGAGAGTGGCTGATGGATTGACTGAGAGACTGATGGGTTGACTGAGAGTGGCTGATGGGTTGACTGAGAGTAGCTGATGGATTGACTGAGAGACTGATGGGTTGCCTGAGAGTGGCTGATGGATTGACTGAGAGACTGATGGGTTGACTGAGAGTGGCTGATGGGTTGACTGAGAGTAGCTGATGGATTGACTGAGAGACTGATGGGTTGACTGAGAGTGGCTGATGGGTTGACTGAGAGTAGCTGATGGATTGACTGAGAGACTGATGGGTTGCCTGAGAGTGGCTGATGGATTGACTGAGAGACTGATGGGTTGACTGAGAGTGGCTGATGGCGGCTGTGTTGTCGCTGTCCTCAGGAGGTCACGTAAGGCCAACGTCACGCTGCTCTTGGTGAGCATCTGTTTCTCCCTGCTGGTCTTCTACCTCCTTTTCCTGCTTGGGATCAACAACCACCCGCCAAATTCCCCGCCGGGGGCAAAAGAGGCCAACGTGGCCCTCCCCTCGGACGAGCACGAGGAGCGCGACTCTGGCGTCTGCACCGCCGTCGCGGCGCTGCTCCACTACTTCCTGCTGGCCACCTTCGCCTGGAACACGCTCTACGCCACGCAGATATTCCTCCTGGTCCTCCGCCCCCTCGCGCAGAACGACCGCCCTTTCACCATCGCCGCCCTGGTGGCTGGCTGGGGTATGTCACCCTCATCGTCCCTTCATTCAGAGCAATTCTGGCCGATCCTTTTTTTGCCTGGCGACCTGCCGTCCTGCGGGTTTTCATGTCAGCCCCTTAATTTGACGCTCCTGATTCTGCTGATTGGCTGTTGAATGAGATGCGCTTTCGTTAGGGTCAGAGCAAAAACCCACAGGGTGGCTATAGACGGTTTCATCAGTGGCACGCGCGTTGCCAAGGTTATGCGCTTGGCCCTAAGTTAACTTCCGGTCTGTGTTTGTTTATTATTGGGTTTGTGTTTACTGGCTAATATGGCACCGATTACAAATGGAGTGAAAGTTAAACTGATGAACAGACTGATGTTGGGCTCAGGTTGTTGTGCTGTGGGGTGCAACCTGACCTCAGGAACAAACTATATTTCGAAAATTAGTAAAAATACATAATTTAACTTTGTAACCTCACTAGGAAATTGTGAAACGAATTGATGAATCCCTGCGATTATCACAGCTGGTGCTTGCCCGTTGTTACTTCGTATTTTTGAGAAATAACTGGACATCGTTACCTATTAAAATGTAAGTCCTGTAAAAATACACATAATAAACTGTATTTTAAAAAATCAACTTCATACATACACATTTAGTAATACTAATACAGCCTTATTTACTATATCAACTTAAGACAATGAATTATGTCATCGCGACCCATTAAAGTCAATGGCGCAGACTTTTCTTCATAATTTCAAACTGCTTTCCTAACGGCTATTTTGCGTCCTGCGACTTAGGTTACAACAGTGAATATGTACGGATTCCTAGACGTGCTGATGAGAGACCACCCTTTCTCATATTAACCTCCAATATGCAAGACAGGATACTAGCAAATTTATGTCAAGTTCCATTCATTTATATGGGGTGGTCGATACACGTCCCCTTAGCAACCAAATGCTAGCGCTGGACCACGTCTGACTTATTTGCTGGCACACAAAAAAACGTGAAAGTACTGAAAAAATAACCACAGGAGGATAACAAGGATATTTTTCCTATATAACTAGGTACAGGTTGTTACCGATATTTCGCCTATTTCATATATAGTTGCGAATCAGTTTACGCTTTCCTGTCTGTCGAACGAAGGTGGTCGAATAGGTGCTCTCACTCTAGCACTTTGTTTCAGGTAACAAACTCATAATAAGCGATAACTAAGCTGACCAGTAACACGCCTGAAATAGTTATGAATTAGCTAACTAAATTGATTGTAGCTTAATTAATTCATTCTAGTTAGCTAGCCAACTAGCTAGCTAGCTAAACGTAGCTAACATTTTATAAATTATGCACAGTAACGTTAGCTCAATGCTAGTAGTTCATACGCTTTAGCTACGTTTTTTACTAACGTTATGATACCTGTTTCCAATGACTTGACAGCGTTACATTGCCTGATCATTTTTGTTGTGGTAACCTAGCAAGATGACCCAAACTATAAGACCCACGATGTTTTCCCATCAATACATGCTATACAAATAAATAACCTACAGTAATTGCATTGGCTACACATGCTGCCCACTAGCCCCAGTTTGTGCTTCTAATCATCGTTTTTAAGCAATATCATAGAAAGAGTGCACTTTTTATACAGGAATGAATGTGCATGTAACCTAGAACAGTTATGGATTATGTAAGGCATGTATGATGCTCAGCAAGGTGCAATACTGTGAACAGTTATCTGTCACTTGATTTTCTGGTAATGTAACATTATCGCATTTCAGTTTGGCCAAGTAACGGTTCTTTTCTTCGACTGGTAACCCCAAATAATACGGGCTAGACATAGTTTTAACTAGCTAGCTAACGTAATTTACTTGTTATTTACTTTGCTTGTTATCAGAAATAGTCTAGAGGGACTCTGTTGTTCTTGATTGTTTGCGGAAGTCTGCCGGAAGTCAAGTTAGGGCCAGAACAACGCACATGCGCAGTAACGTTTGTTTATGTTGTTACCGTTGAAACCGTCTATAGCAATGTCAAACTGCCTTGAATAATTGGTAGCCATAGCAATTAGCATATATTTGTGTATTTCAGAGTGTACAACTGCTGTATCTATTGATGTATAATTTTCGGGTGGGTACGATCCATCTCAGGGACGCTGCCCTTTCTTTTTTTGTTTTTGGACGATTCGTTTGAGAGAGAGTGTGTGTGTGTGTGGACTCTTCCCCAGGTTTCCCTGCAGCAGTTGTAGCTGTAACACTGGGAGCCACATACACACCACAGCACCCACTGAACTATCGGCAGGAGGAATTGTGAGCACCGTCATACACACATATTACACAGCGGTGTACAGTGTGGTCAGTGCAGTCCACATTCACACATTCACACACCGAACGAATTACGTTTGCAAATGCACAGTTAAAACATAATTTTCAGTAAAAATTGTTTGGATAGTGCTAAATAAGTTACTCTCATTGAAAATAAAAAATAAATATTATATATATTTTTTTTAAGTTGATAGGGCTGTGTCCATTTTTTCATGTTGTCAAATAATCCCCAAACATTTCCAGTCCCTGGTATTACCAGATAACTCAAAATGTTGTGGAGGGAGCTGTTTTTGCCATGCTGCAATTCAAATTTCAAATTTGCAAATGCAAATGCATCTCTCCTACTGACCAAAATGCAGTTATATAGTATGCACATTGCACACTGCAATGTCAATGTTGCATATCAATTTTGGAATACCTTATTTATCCCTTTAAGGTGTAAAATCACAAATATGTGATGGAAGTGTTCTTAAGTAACTGAAAGCTATTGAATTCTAGAATACTGAATTAGAATGTTGAAAAAATATTCCAAAAAAACCCCTACTCATCAATGGGTTAAAATTAACCTACAGGCAAATCAACGGTTTCAAATGTCAAGATTTAAAAAATGAATGAAACATCTTAACATGAACTGGTTTGGATTAATCAGTGTAAATCAGCTGTTAGAAGATGCTTCAACTCTTATATTCATTTTGATAACGCTGATTAAATTTAATCGTGAGTGCTGCTAGTGACTATCGTTGGTTTTGCAGCATACCTAATGTACAGTACATAGATTTCATTTGTCCAGCAGTTGACCTCAGTGCCCAATGTCAACACTTCATGCACAAAAGCTAGCATTAAGGTAAACTGCTATAAAAAAAATAATATTTGCATACGAATGGCTGTTTTCAGCTGCTGGCTGGCTGCCCTGGACAAAGAGAAGAGGCTGGACTTGAGGAAGCCCATGCTGTGGGGGTTCCTGCTTCCCGTCGCTCTGATGCTGCTTTATAACTGTGTGATTTACGTGTACTTCACAGTGGAGACCTGCAGGACAAACCCAACGCTGCGAAGGTGACCATTGTCCGAGAAATAAACGGTGCTCAGGAAGAGTGTTGGGCAGAGGGGGGAGGTTGAGGGTATTGGCGAGCGATGTTCACAGAGGGGGGGGGGGGTTCTTAAAGACTTGTGCTAATATACGCATGGGGCCAGTAGGCTGATTATATACTGTATAATGCCGAACCTGTCTTGTGTCCTTATCGAACCTGTGTCGTGTCCTTATCGAACCTGTGTCGTGTCCTTATCGAACCTGTGTCGTGTAGTTACCTCAACGACCACGATATAACGTCGTTTTGGATAAAAGCGTCTGCTAAATCAATGAAATGTAATACTGTAACAACCGTGGGATGTACATATGAAGGTGCGTTTATGTATGTCTTACATTTCTCCAGCACAAGGATAAATTCTCCTGTGAAGAAGGTACTGAGCAGCCTTTCTCTGAGTGTAGTATTGGGGCTCTCCTGGGTCCTGGGGTATCTGCTGCTGATCGACACCGCGAGCAGCAACAACGTCGTCGGCATCATCTTCTGCGTTTTAACCACCACCCAGGTATGTACAGTAGCTCCCTGACTCAAGAAATGGCGTTTCTTTTGTGAAACGACTCTGCCACTTTATGGAACGTGCGCGTATGGATCGCTCTTTCTCAGAATAATATCCCCTTTCTAGAATGTGACGCGGTTTATTAGAACAGAGATACGATTCATAATTCCATGGAGCGGCAATCTTTCCACTGCTGTGGCTGATGACACCAGGGTGACATTTGCATTGTAAAAGTAGTGTAGCATCGTGGGTAAGGAACTGGGCTTGTAACCAAAAGATCATAGATTTAATTCCTGGGTAGGACACTGCTTCAGTACATATCCAGCTGTATAAATGGATGCAATGTAAATGTAAAAAAGTTGTGTAAGTAAAAAAAAAAAAAAAATTTAAAAAAATTAGTCGTTCTGGATAAGAGCGTCTGCTAAATGCCTGTATTGTAGTGTAGTGTAATGTATTGTAATGTATTGTATTGTAGTGTAATGTATTGTATTGTAGTGTAATGTAATGTATTGTATTGTAATGTAATGTAGTGTAGTGTAGTGTAGTGTAATGTATTGTAATGTATTGTAGTGTAATGTATTGTATTGTAATGTAATGTAATGTAGTGTAATGTATTGTAATGTATTGTATTGTAATGTAACTCCCCCCTTGCTGTCGTTGCTGAAGGGCCTGCAGATCTTCTTCCTCTTCACGGCCAGGACGTCCGCTTTCAAGAAGAAGCTTTCCGAGCTGCTGCAGCTCATCCCGGTCCCCGAGATCGCCCTGCACCACCGGAAATTCGTCCTGTGGAAAGGCTCGCGGGACAAAACCTCCGAGTCATACACGACAATGTCGACCAGCCAGTTCTGAGCCGGGGGGCTGAATTTTACAGCGGTACACGCAGCAGAGCGGCACTGACTACGTCTTCAAAAAAACGGCCAGGCGGTGACTCCTTTTCTCCTTCTCCGGAGCGGCTTCCTCAGCGCTGAGATCGTCGCTCTGATGACGAGTGCACAGATCGCTCCTCGAGAGTCTCCTGTTAACGCCGTGTCCTGGTTACGGGAGCCTTTCTGCCAAAAACAGAAGAAAAAAAAAAAAAACTGACAGAAATCATATACCAGGGTAACAAGATAGATGGGATTGAGCAGTATTGCCATATGCTCAAGCAATTGGAAGGAAAGCTATTCCAGTTCTTGATGATTACACACACACACACGCGCGCACACACCCGTTGCATACTGTTCATTCCAGAGGTTGCATCAGGTCACAGACTCAAATGGCAACTTGCAGGAAATGCAGGAAAGTACGTGTAGGCGCATTGTGGTTGATCCCACTCCTAGTCTTTATTAACCAAATAATGTCCATAAAATGGATTCATTGAACTTCCACTCAGGCTGGTGTATTTATAAACAATGACGTCACTCTAAAGGAATCATTAATACAACGGACGCATTGTGCCCTGTGTTGTGCTGCAGTAATACTTCACCATCATAATCGCGTAATTACGTAAGCCGTTCTGCAATGGGAGTTAGCTGACCTATCTCAAGTTGGCAAATGCCTCACGAATAACACGGCACCGATTTATTTCTGAAAGGAAAAACGGTTTCATCACCGAAAATTTCTGACACGCTCCAATTCCTCGGTCCCTGAAGTATTTCAAGCAACTTGTTTATGAGCTGTGTGCAACAGGCCAAAGTTCAACAAGTGTTATCGAGAGCGAGCGGGTTCATTATGAAGTAACCGGCCATCTCAGCGGTGAAGATAGTATTTTTCGCGATTATTAATTATAAGACCACTTACCCCGAACATATAAAATATCAATATTGGCATTGCACAAGGGGAAGGTGTGCGTATAGGAGGGTGGAAGACGCGCTTACAGACGTCATTCCAACTTTACTGCAGCGCAGTGCTACGGTGAACCCGGCTTGTACAGTTCACAAACTTTGTCCCTCTCTCAACACTCGCTCCAGTGTGCTAACTATGCGCGCATTAGACACGGCTCTAAACCGGGCAGCGATCTACAATGCGCAGCGATAAAGGGAGCTTTGTAATGGAGAAGTGACTTGAAAGAGGGCTGGCAGTCTTGTATAATCCCCGGTTGGCAAGCGGCGGCCTCGCGGAGCCGTACCCTGGAGACTGCGCTTTCACATGATAATAGCACCGAGTCTCTCACGGGGGGAGAGAGGTCGACGATTTACAAGTAAAGACAGATTGGACACATTTGGAAAACAGTAGTACCATCAACGAATTTAAAGAAGAAAAAAAAACTACTTTTAAATAGACGGAGAGTGCGCAGGTACTTCCGCCTGTGAAAACTGAAAATATCGGTTTAAAGGTTTTCGAGTCCATATAAACTTATTTTACGACGTTTTAAGACGCCAAAGTAGCTGTAGCATGTTGTTTTAGAAAATGATAAAGAAAGGTTGTTTACCGTAATATCGCTTCTTTTCATCCTTGGCCAGCATAACAGCGATCCGTAAACCAATCCCGGAGGAGCAACCGGTGATCAGCACAACTTTCTGTCCTTGGCTCGCCATGGCTCGTCTGGCCGAGTCGGTCTCAGCTGCAGTGTTGTGACCAGGGGAGTCTGACCACCGGGGCTTTAAAACTAAAGAGGATCATGCACCGAAGCGGCCATGTGAGCAAGTAATACAGTCACATGTTAGAGAGAATCAGCCCAATTATTGCAGAAACACCGCCGCTCCGTGCGCGCTCTGTGCGTAACTGCGACCCGTGCACTCCACTGACTTGAGCGATTGCTGTGTTTTTTCCCCACTTGTTTCTGTCTTTTCTTTTTTGCTAAACAGCACCATCTATTTGGAACATACGAAAACTTGCAGTGTAGCTCTGCTAGGGTTTTAAAACAATGGTGAGTTACTGGTACTAAAAAAAAATCTTTCCTATTCCAGCACGTGCGAATCTTGTCGTGGCATCAGTTCTGTCTATAGGATCCGCTCATGCAGACTATCTCCAGATACATGTCCACGAATCTTGTAATTTACCTTTTGCCCTTCGGGCCAAACGTGGCTTTATGTCCTTTAAAGTTGATATGCACGAATGCGAGAAATTGCATGTAGCATTGCATACGACGATGAGTTTCTAATTTGCAGCCAAAAAGTAATTATATGATAACGACGACAGGCCTTCTCGGTGTGATGAAACATTACTGAAGCCATATTTTGTAAAACTCAATTCAACCCCAATTACACCCTTTACAAATTGTAAAGTGTAACTCGGCATGTGACTGCAGAGTGAATATAGTCAGGTAAAACATGAGGTCCGCTTATTTTATGTTAACAAATCCTTAATATGAGTTTATTGCCCTCTCGATTACCATTGCAGGGTATTGTGCTATTGTGCTATTCGAATTGGACTCGTATCATCAGAGGATTTCTGTAATTACATGTGCTTGTGTGAAGCTTACTCCAGTAATCGCAAATAAGGTTCTAATTCCCAGTGGAGTTTCTCGAACGAGGTTCGAAAATAAAACCGCATTATATATTACATTTTTAAAAACACGATTTCACGAACTATTATGCATGGGCTGCCATGGATTACTGCTTCATAAGTTAATGCAATAGTATGGATTATACATGCTGCTGCCACATAATTCACTTGTGGGAATAACAATTCGAGTTTGTTTTAACAGCAGAGGGCGTTACTTTCCAGTGTTTATAACTATAGGCTGCTGTGCTGTACGAATACACAACAAACAGTAGATTATAGGCTAGATCTCGCGATTCCCAACAAACATTTTTTTGTTTATCGGATTGATCTTATGCTCGAAATGAGAAATCTAAACTTTAATTGAGGTGAAATTATTCAAAGAAAAAAATATTCATAATAAATAATCTTTCTGTAAACACGTTGCAATTATTGACATCCCTATAAATTCTTATGAAAATAATCTAAAAAAATGTATATTCCCGTTCATATTTTGCATTTTAAGCGCACGCGAGTCTTGAGAAACTCTCGAGCGGTCATGCACAACTTCCTGCTTCACTGGGGAATAAATGTGAGGTGATACGCGGGCCACATTCCCTCAGTCATCCATCAATTCGGAGAAGATCTGAGAATATACAAGTGAAATGAGACGAAAGGTTGTTGAACTTCACAAAACAGGAAAAGGCTATAAAAATGGCTAAACATCTAAAAATACCCCATCTCCACTGTTGGGGGGATATTTAAGTAGCTTCAAACAACTAGAGCTGTGATGAACCTACCTGGATAAGGACGCAAGTGTGTCTTGCCCCCAAGCACAGGGAGGAGGGTGATTTGTGAGGCAAAAGTTTCTCTGGGGGTCACAGTTGGAGAATTGCAGAAGTTGGTCGCATCCTGGGTTCAACAAGTCACCAATAGTACAACTGGACATCACCTCCATGGCAACAAGTCATATTTTCAAGGCTTGCCAGAAGAAAGCCTCTGCTGTGATCGAACCACAAACAAAAGTGCCTGGAGTTTGCTAACTGCGGTGTTGGGGAAGCTACTTTGAAAGCATAGCTTTGCAAGCTACCAATTACTTCACACTGGAAGAAGTTGAACTACAGCAAAGCTCCCGTAGGGAGAAATCTAGTTTGCTTATCTAAACTTTGCTAAATTATATGTGTTCTTAGATTTATGTTTGACGTCTTTGCAGTAGAGAATGTATTTACTCTCAGCTTGCATATCTCACAAGTGAAAACGTAGGTTTTGACCGTGGAGCTAGTCAGTGTCATGTATTTGCTTAAGTATGGCCATGGTGATTCATCCTCAGGCTGAGATTTGGGAGGTTTATCCATGATGACGCTGTCGCTGTGTGAGCACTGAGCAACGCCCGTCCTTTTGCACATGCACTACACAAAGGTCAAGTGTGTGGTGGTGGCTGCCTGACGAATGCATTGCCTGGGCAGCCCTTCGCAGCGGTCAGAGGTGGTTCAATTACAGTAGAGAAGCAACGGTAAAATAAAAATAAAAAATCATTCCTTTCTTTTTATGGCCCAAAATTGTTTGTAGTTTCAGTAGTTAACTATGCAAGAAATGGCAAAAAGTAATTTAACTACTTGAATCACTATGCAAATATGAATGTAGTTGAACTACCAGCAAGCTACTGCAAAATGTAGCTAAACTACTAGTTTAATTACATGTAGTTCGCTACTCCCCAACACTGGCTAACTGTCACTGAAACTTTGACTGGAACTCGGGTTCTGTCGTTTGATGAGACAGAAAAAAATACAGCTTTTTGGCAACAAATGTCAAGTGTTTGACGTGAAGAGGTGTGGTCATGCAGAAAACAACCTCCAATCTCTGATAAAATTGTGAACTGCGGTGGTGGATCTATGATGTGATGGGGCTGTTCGCTTCCAAAGGCCCTGGGAACCTTGTTAGGATGCATGACCTAAGATCTTGGACTCCATCAAATACCAGAGTTTAGATCTAAAACAAAATCTAAAAACAAAATCTTAAAACTGGGCTGCGATTAGATCTTTCATGCAGGGGTGCCAATAATTCTGACGCACTTCTTTTTCAGAGTAAAATTATTTTGCTTTGAAGACCCCCCCCCCCCCCAAGTAATGGTATCACAAAACTGTTTAGTCTTCTCATTCCACTGACCATAGAAAACATTTGATAAACAACAAAGTGAACATTATCCAGCATTTCTGCTCATGTTAATTGAGGATGGGGGGGGGGGGGGTACTGTATATTCCTTGTCAAAGTTCACAGTAGTTTCTCATCCTAACACGAAAAATGTTTGTTTAGTTTTAGTTCATTTCTGCCAGACGTGTTACGTGTTCAACCAACCACATTGTAAAACAGTTGGTACAGCAGGAACACACGGATACTGAATGTGGCGTCTGTTTATTTAAGGCTGCTTGTTGGCGAATAAAACCTGTTCTTCCAACTTTCAAAGTGAATTTCTTGGTCATTGGTGGTGAGCAGCACAGCCCTTAAAAAGACCCAGTCCAATGTAAAGTACCCGTGTGCCTCACTGTGTTGTGTTCACAGAAGGGCTCTTGAAAACAGAACCAAAAAAAAAGAGGACTGGATTTGCATGGCTGAGATAGTGGCACCCCCCCGCAGATTGGTGAGCGTATTGCACCATTGCAGTGACAAGACGGCTTGTACTTGTTGGTTCCATCTTCCTGCGTTTTACATTTTGCCGATGATCGTATGCAAACCAGCTCAGAATGTACACGTGACGGAATGCCCCTGAAACGTGCGCGAACGCGTGCGCTTTTTTGCGAAAGGAGGGACTTCGCGTTTGAGGAACTCCCACATCGTTGGCCGCGGCGTCCGTCCACGTTTTGCAACCGGTCTGCGACCGTTGGTGCCGCTGAAAAGACACCTTTGTTCCATGTTCACATTGGCATGCACAGAAGCTGCTGGGAGTTGTTTTCTGTGGGGGTTTGCGCCCGAACCCCAGCCCCCCCCCCCCCCCCCCACTGAGACCCTGGCACAGCCATGCATGCCCCGTATTTTCGGGGGGCGTCCGATAGCTGCAGTGCCTCAGGGCGCCGCTAGCCCGCAGCTGTTGTGTTGGCCGTTCGTTGTGTTGGTTCTCAGCTCTCTGGAGGGGAGTGTTCTGTTTTGACAAAGGGATGTAGCCCGGTCCTGCGGACTGGAGCCGAATTAAGCATGGCTTTGTGATGACTGAATCTTCTCAAAGGACACCTTAGAAAGCTGTAATGAACTCCTGTTCCTTGGAGATCTGCTGTCCTGTAGGTTAACACTCCAACCCCAACTAAGCAATCCTCGTTCAACAGCTAGAGATCTACTGTCCTGCAGGTTTTCACTCAAACCCTAACAAGGCACACCTCGTTCAACAGCTAGAGATCTACCGTCCTGTAAGTTTGCCCTACAACCCTAAGAAAGCACGCCTCATTCAACAACTAGAGATCTTGTTGAGAGCTAATTATCACGGAGTGTGTGTCAGAATTAGGGTTGAAATGAAAACCTACAGGACAGTAGATCTCCAGGAAAAGGGTTGGGCTGCCCCGCTCTAATGTAAAAGTAATGTGTTACTGCACAGGTGTGTTAATATGCATTTGTGTTCTAGTGTTGGGATAGTGAAAGGGGAAATTTGTATTTTTGCATATTTTGTATTTCTGTTTTTCCAACAGACTAATCACTACTGTCTTTTTAAAATGGTCATATTAAATTACTCTGGAGGGCTACAGTAATTAACATCACCTTTGAAGTACACCTGCCTTTTATGACAAGTATATGAAAATACAGCTAATGGATGTGCAGGTATCTGAACAGTTTATTCACGTTGATAAGATTAGGCAGCTCTTGGCATTCTTCCCTGTTTGCTCTTAAATAACGAAGCACTTCCTTATTACCTGTTCCTGCACTCTGCAGACCCTCAAGGGAAAATTGAGGGACTTCACCAACACAATCCCCACTGATTAACCGGGTTATAAAACATTCACAGCTTTCCACAGCTCTCTACCAATCATCACACTCACCTTTACAACACTGGTCTTTCCCAGCGACCTGTCCACTTACACCAGGCACTCACCATTATGAATTATATCACGAGTGTAAAATAAGCTGAAACAATTAGCATTTAGCCCAATGCACGGTTAAGATGCCATTAATATTTAAAGCGTGGGACACTTTTGGAGGAAAGGGTAGCCTTAAAAAGGGAGAGAATATTGTGTATATCCCTCTCAATCTGACGAGGCGAAGTGGATGCTTGGAGACCCTGACTTCACTGTGGGGGTCTGAGAAGGCTTTCGGCAACACCGACAGACCATCTGAGTAACTAATCCCCGTCTTCAATCAAAACTGCGTCAATCTGCTTTTAATTGTACACCAATTAAAGAACAAAAAAATGTCGTGTTTTTTTTTTTTTTTTGGGAGGAGTTCGTGGTGTTCCTCGGGATGAGGAGTAAGCTGTAGATTGCGGGGGGCGGTGCTTGTGCCAGGGACTTGCGTGGGGAATACGAGGAAGTGATATTTGTTCATATGTAGTCGTGAAATGTTAACCAGGCTGTATTATTCCCCCTCATTGACCCTTGATAGAAGGGCCAGCTGTGAAGTGTGTTCATAACGGCTCTTCCCAAAATGGATACCGGGCTGCTTTTCCTAGCTTTGCTCCTCAGAGAAGGTAAGCCTGCCACTGGTTTACACACACACACAAAAATAACTGTTTTTCTGAACGTTCTTTTCTGCAGAATATTCTGGATAACTGACGCAGAGCATTGTTTGATCTAAATGTGTGGAGGTCAAGGCTGAGCCGGGCGGACTGTAATGAGAATGGAGAGGGAGTCAAGGACTCCTTAATTTCTGGCATTTACAAAAAAAAAAAAAAAAAAATGACAATCCAGAAATGCAAGCTTATTTTCTTTTTTTTTTTTTAAGTACATGTCATGGACTATAATAGTATGATTATGTGTTTGTAATATACTGATGAGAACAGACCATTCAGCCCATGTAAGCTCCTCTTCTACCCAGGCTATAGAGCACCCAGCACTGTGTCTCACCTGGACCTGAACGTCCCCCGGGTCTCTGTCTCTATTACATGACCTGGCAAGCTATTCTATGCATTGATGACCGTGTAAAATATTTCTTCTCTTTAGTGATGAATTTACCTTTAATTTCCACCTGTGCTCTTTGTTCAACCTGAAAAACCTTTAGTCATTCACTTTGTTAATCTCATTTATATATGGAAGAAAACCTAAAACTAAACCTACCGTCACCCCATCTCCTTTGTCTCCTTTTGCTGAACCTGAATAGAGGAAGCAGAGAGGATAGCAGTGGAAATTAATGCCACGTTTGCAAATAACTTGTCCCAGGGGGAGCATATAAAGAGAGAGGAGCAAAGGTCCAAGCACAGATCCTTGCGGTACTCCATATCTAACCTATTCTAGGAATAACAAGGAGGCCTGCACCCTGCGAACGGAGCATTTATGAGGGAATATAAGGAAGAAGTAAATCATTTAAGTACAAAGGGGCAAGCCCATGTAAGGCTTTAAAGGTAAGAAGTAGTATCTTATAGTCTATTCAGAATTTAACTGGCAACCAGTGAAGTGATGCTAACACTGGGCTGATGTGCTCGAATATCCTTGTTCTAGTGAGAATACAAGCTGCTGCATTTTGAATTAGCTGGAGCCCTTTCAGAGTGGAATTTGCACATCCAGACAAAAGAGCATTGCAGTAATCTAATCTTTAAGTAACAAAAGCATAAACTAGCTTTTCTGCATCATGTAAGGACAGTACTTTCCAAATTTTAGAGATATTTCTCAAGTGATGAAAAGCAAGCCTAGAGATGTCTTTAATATGTATATCAAATGCAAGATCTCAATCAAAGGTAACACCAAGATCTTTGATTACAGCACTTGAAGTAATGGAGATTCCATCAATGTTAAGCATATAGTCAGATAGTTTGCATCTCAGGAACTTGGGCCCCGCTACCATTATCTCGGTCTTATCGGAGTTTTGCAAGAGAGAATTTTGGGTCATCTATTCCTTTATGTCTATAAGACAGGCTTTGATCTTTGACAGCTGGACAACTTCATCAGGCTAAACTGATAGATACAACTGGGTGTTATCTGCATAGCAGTAGAAATTAATGCCACGTTTGCAAATAACTTGTCCCAGGGGGAGCATAAAAAGAGAGAGGAGCAAAGGTCCAAGCACAGATCCTTGCGGTACTCCATATCTAACCTATTCTAGGAATAACAAGGAGGCCTGCACCCTGCGAACGGAGCATTTATGAGGGAATATAAGGAAGAAGTAAATCATTTAAGTACAAAGGGGCAAGCCCATGTAAGGCTTTAAAGGTAAGAAGTAGTATCTTATAGTCTATTCAGAATTTAACTGGCAACCAGGGAAGCGATGCTAACACTGGGCTGATGTGCTCGAATCTCCTTGTTCTAGTGAGAATACGAGCTGCTGCATTTTGAATTAGCTGGAGCCCTTTCAGAGAGGAATTTGCACATCCAGACAAAAGAGCATTGCAGTAATCTAATCTTTAAGTAACAAAAGCATAAACTAGCTTTTCTGCATCATGTAAGGACAGTATTTTCCAAATTTTAGAGATATTTCTCAAGTGATGAAAAGCAAGCCTAGAGATGTTTTTAATATGTATATCAAATGCAAGATCTCAATCAAAGGTAACACAAAGATCTTTGATTACAGCACTTGAAGTAATAGAGATTCCATCAATGTTAAGCATATAGTCAGATAGTTTGCATCTCAGGAACTTGGGCCCCGCTACCATTATCTCGGTCTTATCGGAGTTTTGCAAGAGAGAATTTTGGGTCATCTATTCCTTTATGTCTATAAGACAGGCTTTGATCTTTGACAGCTGGACAACTTCATCAGGCTAAACTGATAGATACAACTGGGTGTTATCTGCATAGCAGTGGAAATTAATGCCACGTTTGCAAATAACTTGTCCCAGGGGGAGCATATAAAGAGAGAGGAGCAAAGGTCCAAGCACAGATCCTTGTGGTACTCCATATCTAACCCTGGATTGATAAGAGGAATCATTATTAAAAAGCACAAATTGATATCGGTCTGATAGGTATGATCTGAACCAGGAGAGTGCCTGTCCACGGAGGCCTACAAGATTTTCAAGTCTATCCAGAAGGATGAGGTGATCAGCTGTGCCAAATGCTGAAACTTCCTGCTGATGTTCTCGCAGTTCGCTGGCCGCTTCCTGTAGGGCGCTCGCGAGCGACGGCTCTGTGCCAGGAAAACCGGTCAAATGTAAATGTTATGTATTATAAATTATAATACATAAACAGCCAATCTATATTAATTAAGTCCAAGCAAAGGTGACTCCGGTCACGTAGAGAGATGGGTAGGAACACCAATGGGTGGCAGGGTCAGACAGGGGGACAGCCTTGGTGCTACAGCTGAATCAACAGTGGCAGGAGGCGGGGGTGCCCAGCTGGTCTAGCTGGTCTAGGGCTGGAGCTCCGGAAGACGAAAAAAAAAAAAAAATTGTTAGGGGGTTCAAATGGTAGATTAGCAAGCAGAGTAGAAGAGACAGAGGTGCCTGCGTGCGATAAGGAAAACCCCGGCAGAATAAGGCTATGGCAGCATAGCTAAGGGAAACAGAGGCAGGGGCAACGCAGCCATGAGGGCAGGCTTGAGACAGTCATCACCAGACCATGACCGGTTCAGCTTAACACAGCACTACCAATGATGATCCAGTGACAGCACTAACCGCTCAGTCCACCAGAGACTCTATAGCTATGCCCGCCACCCACTCCTGCCCCTCAAATATAGGAGAGACTAAAAAGACAAATTTCGAGCCTAGCTTTAAATAAGGTGATAGTGTCTGCGCCTCGAACATGGGCAGGCACCTTGTTCCACAGGAGGGGAGCACGGTAGGAGAAGGCTCTACCACCTATGGTACTTTTAGATATTCTAGGAATAACAAGGAGGCCTGCACCCTGCGAACGGAGCATTTATGAGGGAATATAAGGAAGAAGTAAATCATTTAAGTACAAAGGGGCAAGCCCATGTAAGGCTTTAAAGGTAAGAAGTAGTATCTTATAGTCTATTCAGAATTTAACTGGCAACCAGTGGAGCGATGCCAACACTGGGCTGATGTGCTCGAATCTCCTTGTTCTAGTGAGAATACGAGCTGCTGCATTTTGAATTAGCTGGAGCCCTTTCAGAGAGGAATTTGCACATCCAGACAAAAGAGCATTGCAGTAATCTAATCTTTAAGTAACAAAAGCATAAACTAGCTTTTCTGAATCATGTAAGGACAGTATTTTCCAAATTTTAGAGATATTTCTCAAGTGATGAAAAGCAAGCCTAGAGATGTTTTTAATATGTATATCAAATGCAAGATCTCAATCAAAGGTAACACCAAGATCTTTGATTACAGCACTTGAAGTAATGGAGATTCCATCAATGTTAAGCATATAGTCAGATAGTTTGCATCTCAGGAACTTGGGCCCCACTACCATTATCTCGGTCTTATCAGAGTTCAGCAAGAGAGAATTTTGGGTCATCTATTCCTTTATGTCTATAAGACAGGCTTTGATCTTTGACAGCAGGACAACTTCATCAGGCTAAACTGATAGATACAACTGGGTGTTATCTGCATAGCAGTGGAAATTAATGCCACGTTTGCAAATAACTTGTCCCAGGGGGAGCATATAAAGAGAGAGGAGCAAAGGTCCAAGCACAGATCCTTGCGGTACTCCATATCTAACCCTGGATTGATAAGAGGAATCATTATTAAAAAGCACAAATTGATATCGATCTGATAGGTATGATCTGAACCAGGAGAGTGCCTGTCCACGGAGGCCTACAAGACTTTCAAGTCTATCCAGAAGGATGAGGTGATCAGTGCCAAATGCTGAAACTTCCTGCTGATGTTCTCGCAGTTCGCTGGCCGCTTCCTGTAGGGCGCTCGCGAGCGACGGCTCTGTGCCAGGAAAACCGGTCAAACCCGGCGTTAAAGGGTGCGGGACCGGTGGGGAAGCGGTCTGTCTTTCAGCGTCGCCGAATTAAAGGACTGCGTGTCGGACTGCTTTATTGGACTGCTTTATTGGAGGAACGAAAAAAAAATGTCTGTTCTCTGGTCGAATTTTAAAAACGCAGTTATTTTATTTAGGAAAAGTTTATATTTCCAAATATTTAGGAAAGTTGAGGAAGGAGGAGGATATTGCGTTTACAGCGTTGGAGTAAGCCTGATGGCGTCGCTCTGGCCTATCTAGTGTTAAGGGAAACTCTCACTCACTGTCTCTCTGCAGGTCTGTGTGTGTGTGTGTGTGTATCTGAAACTTGGTGCTGACTTCTAAGAAAATTGCATCAAAGAGGTGGAAAAATAAGACCCCAATCCAAATAGTAGTGGTCAATTTCGGGTGGAGAAAACATTCGTAGAAAACGCATTTTTCGAATGTTGCCGAATATGGTATTCGTATTTGACACCATCCGTACCCTGCGTGCAGTAACATGGATACTCAAAATCTGAACAATCAGAGCTTGTGATTGGCCAGACTGTATTCACACCTGACTCCCAGGTGAAGGGAGGGTGGAAAACCAGCAGTTCTTGGACTTCAGGGGCTGTGATTTGAGTAACATGGCTGGATAAGGTCATATGTGTGTAAGGGCATCTAAGATCATGTGTAAGGGCCTCTATGAGGTCATATGTGTGTTAAGGCGTCTATGAGGTCATATGTGTGTAAGGGCCTCTATGAGGTCATATGTGTGTAAGGGCCTCTATGAGGTCATGTGTGTGTTAAGGCCTCTATGAGGTCATATGTGTGTTAAGGCCTCTATGAGGTCATATGTGTGTGTGGTGTGGGGATGGCTGGTTTAAGCAGCCACACCTGCCCTGGGTCAAGCTAATTAGACCTGGCCAATTGGATAATTGGTTAAGAATGAGATAATTGTCCAGGCTAATTGGACCCAGGAACAGGAGTGGCTGCATCTGTGCGTAGTGAGGTAATCAGTGCGCACAGGTTAAATCTGCCATCCCCACCCACACGAGGGAGCTTCTCTGTCATGACAGTGTTTTACATCTGCTCCTTGGCGGTAACATTTTTCCAAACCCTTGCAAATAAATGTGGACTATTTGAACATCTCCCTGTGTCTCTGTGCTGGAGGGCCCCGTGGAAAGCCACTTCGGTGGCCTGTGGCAGGCGTGTTTGTCACAGTGTGTAAGGGCCTCTATGAGGTCATGTGTGTGTTAAGGCTTCTATGAGGTCATATGTGTGTAAGAGCCTCTATGAGGTCATGTGTGTGTAAGGGCCTCTATGAGGTCATATGTGTAAGGGCCTCTATGAGGTCATGTGTGTGTAAGGGCCTCTATGAGGTCATATGTGTAAGGGCCTCTATGAGGTCGTGTGTGTAAGGGCCTCTATGAGGTTATATGTGTGTAAGGGCCTCTATGAGGTCATATGTGTGTAAGGGCCTATGTTAATGCCTCTACGTAAGAGTCTGTGGAGCCGCCTTTGTGAAATCTGATTTCCCGGTGCGCTTGCGTTCAGAATTTCCTGTCAGTGGCATGTGCGTACTGTTCTCTCTTTACCACTGTATCGCTTTTTTTCTTGTTGTTTCCACAGCAACTACCCTAACCACCCCTACCCCAGATCACACAACCTTTGCCATCACAACTATTTTAACCACCCCTACCCCAGATCTTACAATCACCCCTACCCCTGATCATTCAACCAATGCTACCACAACTACCCTAACCACCCCTACCCCAGATCTTACAATCATCCCTACCCCAGATCATACAACCACTGCTATCACATCTACCCTAACCACCCCTACCCCAGATCACACAACCTTTGCCATCACAACTATTTTAACCACCCCTACCCCAAGTACCCAAACCACCACTGTCACAACTACCCTAACCATCCCTATCCCAACTAACCAAACCACCACTGTCCCAACTAACCAAACCACCACTGTCCCAACTAACCAAACTACCACTATCCCAACTGACCTAACCACCCCTATTCCAACTAACCAAATCACCACTATCCCAACTAACCTAACCACCCCTATCCCAACTAACCAAGCCACCACTGTCCCAACTAACCAAACCACCACTGTCCCAACTAACCAAACCACCACACAACCAGGCAGTTTAACCCCCAGTAACCCTGCAGGCACAAGCACAACTGTAAAACAGACCACGACAACCAAACACACGCCGAACTCCACCCTCATCCCAGGTAACCCCACCACGCCTGCCCCCCCTGCATCACCAACTTCCCCTTCCTTTCCTTCAACGCACCCCCCCCTGGTCTGTATCCATGGACAGAACGTGAATGGAGTGTGCCTCTGTCCGGACGAATGGACTGGGAAGTTCTGCCAAATACGTGAGCTCACATCGCATCGCACGCATGCTTACATGCATGCCCTCACGCTCAATTATCTCGCATGCGTACTTGCATGCACTCACACTCAGTTATCACGCACACGTACTTGCATGCACTCACACTCAGTTATCACGCACACGTACATGCATACCGTCATGCTCACAGACTCAATTATGAACACGCCTTTGAACACACGTGTACATGTGCTTACACTGACCCGCATACATGCATGTGCACATATGTGCACACACTTGTTTGCATGCATGCTCACACATACTCATTTGGATATACACACGCACGCATGCACACACACACACACACACACAAACACACATACGCAAAGAAACATAACATACAGACATGGAGAATTACATGTAAAGGGTGGAGGTAAAGACCAACAATAAGAGGATAACTGTATTACCTTACAATGTTTAATTTCTGAATTTTGCTAAAATGTTAATATGCATTTTCTTGTTTTCTCAAAGCAAATTTCTGCAATGGAACCATTGTCGGTGTTTTCACTTTCAACAAGACTGTCATTGGACGGTTTAGCTACTCGCGTGAGCACTGTCCGGGACCAGCCAATGGTAATGTCATATTTAAAAACTGTGTCTTTTTATTGGTCTGCTGCTCAAGAACACAGCAGAGGGAAGGAAAGAACAGAGAAGGGTTACCATAAAGCAATGTTACCTCCAGACCTGGGTCAAATACGTATTTGTTTTGGCTTCAGATACTTTTCTGTGCCCTGTTGATCTTGCCTGGTGCAACTGAGCCTGCCAGTATGACCAGAAGGCGTGGCTTTGAACTTTTTGAGAGTATGTCATAGGTTCCAATACACAAGACAAGATCAGTAATGTCTAGAAAAGTATTTGAAGCCAAAGCAAATATGTATTTGACCCCGGTCTGGTTACCACCAATGTGCGGCAGAGCAGTGTAGTGTTGATGCTGGTCCATTATAGATCAGCTGGTCTCTGATCTTCACCATATCCCCGAGTGTTTTAGGACCTCATTGAAGGTGCTGGTGGGCTGCCAGGTGAAAGCCGACTCAGACATGACCAGGGTCGTGCATCTCCGAGTCTTATGGGATGGATTGTTTGTATTTCTCACATATTTAGAGTTTGACCCTTCGTCAAGTGTTTGCTGCAAAATTATTTCAGTATCAGTTTTTTTTTGTTCCCTCTGTTTGCCTGTTCCCTCTGTTTCATGTTTTATCAGCTGGAATTGCAGGGCTGTTTAACATCACATGATTGGTTTTGCTGATTGCTGATTGGCTTTTGCTTGGCCCTCAGTGAGTTTTCCCCTGGCGTCAGTGCAATGTTTGAACAAGAGCGGCTCACCGGGTTTTGGTCCGGTACGGAAGCTGGACTGTGACCTGACCCTGAATGATCTCCAAAAGAATGTGAGTTCAGGTGCTCAACCCCCTGCGCCCCCCCCCCCCCCGCCCCAGGTATATGTATCTGATCCAGTAGTGGCAGGCAGGACCATAGACTTTATTCCTTACTAAGCAAGGAGCTAGAGTGGTCTGCCTTCTTTCCCTCAAGTGTTAAAACTCTTTCCTAAATATTATTATTATTATTATTATTATTATTATTATTATTAACAACAACAACAACAACAACAATAATCTTTATTTGTATTGCACCTTTCATTCCATGAACTTACTGCCCAAATTGCTTGATGTTTAAGGCAAGAGGACCTAGGTTTTCAGCTAACTTCCTTCTTTGTCATTTTGATCCAATTAGTCTCTGTCTAGGTTCAGTTGGAGACAATTATGAGTTATTCAACAGTTTAGGTCTACTGAACATTCCATCAATGTACTGATAGCAATAAAATCATCAGGTATCACAGAGATAAACTGAATAAAGTAAAGTAAGATGTCCTAACACCACCACAACTAGCAGTACCACTCTTTATTATTTTAATATGTCTTTTTTACTGGTTTATGTTGAGGATGATGATGATTTTTTTAAAAAGTATTAACCTACTAAAAGATAAGGGGTGAATGTTCATTTGATCAGTGTAGATGAAATATTAATACAGTCTTGAGCCATTGTCATCAGTAGTTAATGGACAAGCCCAGGGTAGCCTGTTCCCTTTCTTGCTGTGAGCTGTGGTCAGAATTGTATGAAAAGCACTTCAGTTTTACACACTGAAATGTTCCCTCACTTTTTTCTGTGAGTCACTACTAGAAGCTGTGCGGTCTTCAACACCATGACCGATAAGAAACTGTCAAATAAGGATGTTTGGCTAAAAATTCCTGCTGGATCAGGTTTTTCAGTTTTCTTCCGTGCGACGTACAGCAGTTAGTAACAGTCAAAAGTATACAAATATTTATTTTGATCTCAAGACCTTTCCTAAAAGATGTATGTACTACAGCAGGGAAAGTGGATTTATTAAAATTGCAGATTCCCACTGCCGTTCTGTCTGTCGGAATAGATCACTGGGAATTCCGTGAGCGTCTCTACCAACGTGCTGATGCTGACCTCTCAACCCACACGGCTTACACCTGACAACATCACCACTGCGGCTAAGATTGTCACTCAACTCCTGAACTCCACCCCTACCGAGGTACCCCATATCCAGCTCCCTGCTCTAACCTTGCACTCTCCCTGCCAAACCACCTCCCATTTCTACTCCTCCAAAACTACCCCACAATACCCCTACACACACACACACACTCACAAACACACACTGCCAAGTTAGTCTCATAACCCATAATGCTGAGGTAACCCCTAACCTCCCAGTCCCCTTCTAAGCATATGTAGTGCACTCATTACATTACAGGCATTTGGCAGACGCTCTTATCCAGAGTGACGTACAACAAAGTGTATAACCAAAACCAGGAACAAGTGTGTTGAAAACCCTAGAGGGAAGTACAGTTCCAAGTGCAGGGATGACCAAGTAGTTTAACTTGGACCCTGTAGGTTAATCTGATTAACACAACAAAAACAGCAACAAAGCAGTCTATGCAAATAAAACAAGCAATAGTTGACTAGGCACAAGTGCAATAACTAAGTAAACTAAGATAAACAGCTTACCTATCTACAACAAGATTACATAGTCAATTAGAGACTACAGGAAGGTAGGGAGGGATGGGGAGAGGTGCAGCCTAAAGAGGTGAGTCTTCAGTCGTCGTTTGAAGGTGGTCAGGGTCTCAGCTGTTCTGACTTCCACGGGAAGGTCATTCCACCATTGTGGAGCCAAAACAGACAGGAGACATGACCGGAAAGCGCAAGTGTGAAGAGGAGGAGGTGCCAGGCGTCCTGAGGTAGTGGAACGGAGGGGTCTGGCTGGCATGTAGGGTTTGAAGATCTTGTGGAGGTAAGCTGGGGCTGATCCCTTGACTGCCTGGTATGCTAGGACCAATGTTTTGAATTTTATGCAAGCCATAACAGGCAGCCAGTGGGGGGTAGTGAGCAGGGGGGTGACTTGAGAGTGTCTGGGAAGGTTGAAGACCAGACGAGCTGCAGCATTCTGATTGAGTTGCAGGGGTCTGATGGCAGATGCCGGTAGGCCAGCCAGAAGAGAGTTGCAGTAGTCCAGGCGAGATAGTACCATTGCTTGGACCAGGAGCTGGGTTGAGTAGGTGGTGAGAAAGGGGCGGATTCTCCGGATGTTGTACAGGAAGAATCTGCACGCCCGGCTTACCGCTGCAATGTTCTTGTAGAGGGACAGTCTGTTGTCCATCACCACTCTGAGATTCTTGGCACAGGGTGATGATGTCACTAAGATGTCCCTTAGGGAAATGGAAAAATCAAGGAAGGGAGAGGTTAGAGCAGGAATGAGGATTAGCTCTGTCTTACCCGGGTTGAGCTTCAGGTGGTGATTGTCCATCCAGCTCTGGATGTCCCTCAGGCAGGCGGAGATGCAGGCAGGGACTTGTGTGTCCGATGGGGAGAAGGAGAGAAAGAGTTGTGTGTCATCAGCTTGGCAATAATAAGACGAGCCATGGGCAGAGATTACAGGGCCAAGGGATCTGGTGTATAAGGAGAAGAGAAGGGGACCGAGGACTGAGCCCTGGGGAACTCCCGTGGCAAGGGGGCAAGGTGGCGATACTCCACCAGCCCAGGCAACCTGGAAGGAGCGATCGTAGAGATAGGACTCTATCCAGTCAAGGGCTTTGCCGCAGATCCCTGTTGCTCCCAGAGAGGACAGGAGGATGGAGTGCTCCACAGTGTCGAAAGCAGCTGAGAGATCTAGCAGAATCAGGACAGAGGGAGAGGGAGGCTGCTCATGCAGCATGAAGTGTCTCACTGACAGAGAGGAGTGCAGTCTCTGTCGAGTGACTAGGCCTGCAGCCGGACTGGTGGGGGTCGAGCAGGTTATTCTGAGAGAAGAAAGCAGTTGGTTAGATGCAGCTCGTTCAAGTGTTTTGGATAGAAAAGGAAGGAGAGATCCCGGCTGGTAGTTCTGGATGACGGAGTGGTCTAGTGTGGGCTTCTTCAGCAGTGGGGTGATGTGCGCCCTCTTGAAGGATGAAGGGGAAGTTTATTTGTCAGTCTACGACCAACAGACAAAACTTTCTTAGCGCAGCTGTGACAACTCTGACAGCCTAATGCTTGCCGTTGCCTCGGCAACTATACAATGCAGCTGCAACATTCCATTCTATCCTGCTTGCAGTAGGCTAAGCATATATTTCTCAGTGTATGATGTATGAAAAGTCACTGTAACCGTGAAGAAAGCTGGATAGTCTTAATGGTCTAAAAAATTATAATGAGTTGCCTACGACCTCTACACATACAGTAGTTGGAGCCAAAATTCTGGACTGTGTGTACTTCACACTGAATGTTTGGCTTAAGCAATGCTGAACAGTTGCATTATGGGTGCTCCGTAGACTCAGTGATGAACCCTGCAGTTCACTCGGTCTCCCTAGTGATAAGGCCATGAGTGAAGCCCACGCAGGAGATGTTTCTTCCTGAGGAAACGGAGGGCTCGCTGGGCTGTAAAACTGAGTGTTTGCTCTCTGAAGGAAGTTGCGGTTGCCGCGGTAGCCACCGTTAGCCAGCTGCTGAGCGCCAACATCCCTGACGTGGGCACCGTGAACAGCAGTGCCACAAACAGGTAAAACAGCACAGCCATGCCAGGCAGACACAGCCACACACACACCCACGCACACACGCACACCTACAGATACATGCACACACACACATACACTCACACACACCTACAGATACACGCACACCTACAGATACATGCACACACACACACACACACACACACACATACACTCACACACACCTACAGATACATGCACACACACACACATACACTCACGCACACCTACAGATACATGCACACGCACACTCACACACACACACACACACACTCACACACACCTACAGATACATGCACACACACACACACACACCTCCAGATACAAGCACACATGCACACCTACAGATACATGCACACACACACACACACACATACACTCACA